>NC_137046.1:60387411-60452411 GCF_032717465.1 Coenobita brevimanus | reverse complement strand
ATGTCATATAATTTCCATACGGGGCCGGGAGCGTCACCCAACCTTACTTATTGTCACCAGGAATCACCCTCTTATTTGGCTCCCCAGGTAAGCTACGACCGACGCTGGGCCGCCAAAACTTCACTCTTATGTTTTTCGGATTAGCTGAAGGGGAAGTTTTGGAGAGAAGGGAGGGAGGGAGAAGCAGCAGGAGGGAGATAGGAGTAGGCCAAGGGAGAGAGAGTGGAGGAAGGGAGGGATCCAGCCCCAATGAATGCTTTCCTCTCTGTATTAAAGCGTATCCAATCTCTTAAAAAGCCAAATGCAACTACAAGAATCTCATATTCCTGGTAATATCGCCTGCTGCTTCGGGTGATGGGCGGCCTCGTGCCGCCCTGATTGTTTCTGACTTCTGGTGTTGTTGTCTTAGGGTTGTTTAGCGATAACTTAAGACTTCGGGCGACGAGTCTGAGAAAGTCCTAATTGCGTAATCATAACGAATTCTCAGCCAACGAGGCTTTACGAATTCTCAGCAGACGAAATTCAGTGTATGCTGCTGGATTCGTAAACATTAATGAATCTGAAACTAATTGTTAAACTGAGCAGTGTCTCCAGGTGCTGTGTGAAGGTATGGTTTTCGAGGATTTCAGAGCTAACACTTCGTTCTTCGTCCTTATTCGGATTACCTGCGGGAGTGGTGCAATACGGCTAAAACCTCTAAAGGGTATATGCCCCCCTATGTCAGGCATCTGCAAGCCTGCCCTTATAATTTGCACAGGTATGAGGAAGGCATTTTGACTGCCAAAAAAAATCATCTGACCTCTCTTCCAACAGTGACCCAACTCCGACAATACCAGGAAAAAAGTAAAGGAGGTATCTGTCGATCTATCTGTCTATCTGTCAGTCTGTTTATCTGATCCTCTGTTTAATACTAAGCTGGAACGTAGGGGCCCGGGGCTAGACTACTCAAGCACGACATTGAAGGAGAGGGTGATGAGTGTCAGTTGTGAGTGACAGTATGTGGACAATAAACCCAAATCATCCCTCGAACTTACTGCCTCTATCCACTCAAAGCACCTTAACACACTAGCCCACCTGGCGACATTTGGTTATATGATCACCACCCAGCGCAGTCAGTAGTTTCCAGAGTTACAGGAAACCATTTAGCTTGTCCTTCAGTGCAGTCACGCAAAGGCAGCACTACATCGAGCGAGGGGATGGTGGGCGCCCCGAACTCCCACATTTCTTCCTAGGTTTATTTCCCCGAGGCCCTGGTTTTGCTGACCTGCTCTTCGTCAGTCTCTTATCAGTTCTTACGTTCCATTTCTTCTTCCTCACTCTTTCTTCCCGTTTTCGCCGCCTCCTGGCCTTTCTTCTCTCTTTTTTCTTTCACTCTTTACTGCATCTATATTCTCTTTTCTGTTTTCATTTAAATATTTGTTTTAAAAGCTACGTACGGATAAATTTCAGTCTGGCAAGCTAGGATGAGTTTCACACACTCACGCACGTACGCACACCCACACCCACCCACCCACCCATCCACACACACACACACACACACACACACACACACACACACACATTCTCTCTCTTTCTCTCTCCCTCTCATGACCCCCTCCATTTTTTTAAGGGAAGAGAGAGAGAGAGAGAGAGAGAGAGAGAGAGAGAGAGAGAGAGAGGAAGGGGCGAGAGGAAGGGCCAGGAAGGAAGAGGCAATATTTAAGAGAGATAAAAGGAAGATGGGAGGGACAGAGGAAGGAGAGAGAGAGAGAGAGAGAGAGAGAGAGAGAGAGAGACAGACAGACAGACAGACAGACAGGCAGAGACAGAGAGAGAGAGAGAGGGAGGGTGGGAGGGAAGGAGGGAGGAAGGAAGATTTGTCTGGTGGATGGTAGAAGAGAGAGAGAGAGAGAGAGAGAGAGAGAGAGAGAGAGAGAGAGAGAGGTGGGGGCCATCTTATCTACATAGTGGTGGCCCTGAGCGCTTAGTGTCTCCCTCGATCACCAGGCACCCCCCCTCCCTATGCTCCCTCTCTCCCTGTTTTATGCTCCCTGATATTCGGCCACGCTCTTTGGATTATTCGCCAAAAACTCGACTCGGCGGAGATTTACCTGGGGAAGGGTGCTCGATGGGATGTTTCGGGGAGGGGGCGGGGGGCATGTGTGGGGGAGAGAAGAGAGAGGAGGTGGGGTAGAGGGAGAGAAATTGGGGGTGGAGAGATAGGGGGGGAGGTTTGCGATAAGGTTGGGGAGGTTAGATTGATATATAAAGGAAGATGGTTAAATAAGTGGATGGGGATGTATAGGGTTGGGGAGGTGGGGAGAGAGGATGTGGGGAATGAAGTATACATAAATGGTAGAGGAATGGCGGATTGGGGATGGGGAATACGTGGTTAATGGGGATGGGAGGTAGGAATGGAGGAAGAGAGGGGAGGATATGGAGCACAGAAAGAGGTGAGGATAAGGGAGGGTGTGAGAACAGGAGGGGAGAAAAATGAGGTAGGGGAGGAAAGGAAAGAAAACAAAGGAAGGGAAGAAAAAATGAAGTAGTGTGAGCATTGGAATAAAACAGTAGAGACGGAGAAGGGGGAAGAGAAGAAGGAGGGACGAAGGTAAGAAGATAGAGGAGAGATGGAGGAAGAGAGAGAATGGAAGAGGAGGAGGGGGAAAAGAAGTTATGGACGCAGAGGTAAGGACAAGAGAGAGACGGAAGGCAGGAGGGGGTAGGAAGGGAGAAAGAAATGGTGACAGAAGGAAGCGATAGGAGAATGTGTGAAGTTAGAGGAGAGACAAGCAAAGGAATAAGGGTGTAGGAAGAAAGTGTGAGGATGGAGAGAAGGGAGAAGGGACAGAGAGATGGAAGAATAAGGAGGGATAGAGAAAAGAGGAAGAGCGGAAGGGCAGAAGATGAGAAAGGAAGAAGAGGATGAGGGAGAACAGGAACGGGAAAGGGAGAGAAGGGAGGAAAGGAGAACAGAAGGCAAGGAGGGCGTTTGTAATGGAAGAAAGAGAGAGAGAGAGAGAGAGAGAGAGAGAGAGGTATGGAATATGAGGTACAGGAAAAAGAAGGGAAGGAAGGGGGTAAGGGAAATGAAATAAAAAAAGAAGAGAAAGGAGGGAGAGAGATACGAGTATAAAAATATAGGCTAGAGAGGAAGAAGCAGGTAGAAGAGATGAAGTTGATACAAAGGCAGAGAGATAAAGGTAGGGAGAGAAAAGAATGAGAGCGAAGTAGAGAAGGGTAGGGAGGGAGGGAGATGGGAGGAGGGGAGAAGAGAAAAGGATATGGAAATGAGGAGGGGGAAATGAGGTGGACGGAAAGAATGGGGATAATAAGGAGAAGGTGAGATAAAGAGATGTTTTTATTTCCCCCTCGGCATGTTTTTGTGCGTGGACGTGAATACACACACACACACACACACACACACACACACACACACACACACACACACACACACACACACACACACACACACACACACACACACACACACACACACACACACACACACACACACACACACACACACACACACACACACACACACACACACACACACACACACACACACACACACACACACACACACACACACACACACACACACACACACACACACACACACACACACACACACACACACACACACACACACACACACACACACACACACACACACACACACACACACACACACACACACACACACACACACACACACACACACACACACACACACACACACACACACACACACACACACACACACACACACACACACACACACACACACACACACACACACACACACACACACACACACACACACACACACACACACACACACACACACACACACACACACACACACACACACACACACACACACACACACACACACACACACACACACACACACACACACACACACACACACACACACACACACACACACACACACACACACACACACACACACACACACACACACACACACACACACACACAACAACAACAACATAACACTACAGAACGCAGCCTAACGTAAGAATAATATGTCATAACTTCACACTCGATCATCTATATACCTGTCAGTCCATGTATCTATTGAGAAGATTGTTATAGCGGGTGCTGCTTTTGATGCGGGCTTCCTGTGCCTTTAGTGTTATTTCCTCCCTTGCCCAGCACCTCGCCACAGTCAGGTGTTACTTTGGGGTGTTACTTGTTACTAGAGCACTTTCATTGTTACTTTGTGTGGGTGGGGGTCTCTTGCGGGAGTGCTGTATCAGTCCACCTCAAAAAGGGGTTTCATTAGAATTTTGAAATATATTGCAATCTGCTTCTCTGTCCGTCTTTTTTATATCTACCTGTGTGCAGTACCTGTTTGTTTACCTGTCTGTCCAGCTATCCATCCATCCATCCATCAGTCATTCATCCTTCCGTTCATCCATCGGTCTGTCCATCCATCCTTCCTTCCATCCATCGGTCTGGTCATCTACCCATCCATCCATCCATCCATCCATCCATCCATGCGACCATCCAGAAGAGCGACACATCCAGCCTGCCATCAGACCTTCATCCTGGCATCGTGAGCAACGTAAAACCGCTCGAGCCAGCAAGTGGACCTCCGGATATTACTAGCCAGGGCAACCCGACGCCAGTGTGCAGTGGGTTGGGGGCAGATGGAGGGGGAGATAGGGGGATGGATGAGGGGAAAAAGGGGGAGGGGAGATGAGGTAGACGGAGAGAAAGAAGGGAGAGATGAAGGGGAGAGATAGGGCAGTAGATGAGGAAAGAGAGAGGAGAGGTGAAGTAGAGAGGAGAAGAGATAAAGAGGAATGTAGTTGAAGATGAAGAGATAGGGTAATAGGCGAGGGGAAAGAGGAATTGAAGTGAGACAGAGAGGAAGAGAGAAGAGGAAGATGAAGGGGAGAGAGAGAGCAGTGGATGAGGAGGAAGGGGACGAAAGGTGAGGGGGGGGAAGAGGAAAAGGGGAGAAAAGGCAAAAACAGTAGGTCTATCTCTCCACCACTCCCTTACTCTAACCTCTGCCTTACTCTACCTCTCTTGCACTCCACCTGTCTTTAGTTCCACTCGCCCCTCACTCCACCTTTTCCACACTCCACCTCTCCATCCACTCCTCCAACACTCCACCTGTCCATCAGGCGGCCGAGAGGTTTTGTCCCACCTTTGTCCCAGTGCTTAATGGTGCCAGAACAAGCCAGTGGTCTAGCAAAACACTTCACAGCGGATCCCTAGCTTGGCGTCTCTCTCTCTCTCTCTCTTTTCTCTAGTTATTTTGCTGACCTTAAGGTGTTATTGGTGCCAGTGCCATAATTTTACATACTGTTCCGAAAATTTAGTGGGCTACGAAAATCACATCTCTGTTCGGAAACTCACTGCTCACCGTCTCACTGCTTAACGTTATGGATCCGTATTTATGTCCGCAGTGTTGGAGGGAGAGGGTTGAGAAATATCCCGTCACGTGTAAAGTCCAATGGGCAATACTTCTCTCCCTCGCCCGTGGATAGACCAATACTTCTCTCCTTCACCCTTGCTTCTGTGGCTGTAAATTCTTCAGTGCTGGTGCTGTCATTACTCCCTGACGTCATTTTATTCGGTATATATATTACACAAATGGTCTCAGATTCTCGTAAACACTCCTTTTTTTTTTATTGTAATTGCCCTTTTCTTTTTTCGTGTTCTTTTTTCTGGTCTTTTCTTTTTTCCTCGTTTTTCTTTTTTTTTCCCTGTCTCCCTGTCTTTGTTAGTCTGGCACCCTTACCGAGACTCACTAACCAGAGACACATTACCCCTTCCTCTGTCACAGCACTGGGCGTATATTTCCCTATGGGCGGGATGGGTGGGAGTGCTACGGGCGGGATGGGTGGGAGTGCTACGGGTGCGATGGGTGGGAGTGCTACGGGCGGGATGGGTGGGAGTGCTATGGGCGGGATGGGTGGGAGTGCTATAAATTATTGTATGGCCTATCCGTCCTATATTTTAAACAAGGCAGCACTCAGACCATTGCTTGTAGGAGTAAATGAGTGATGATAAAAACTTGATACCTGACACATACGTAAGAAATGCGTAAGATGTCCGTCACCTCACCTTTGATTCACTGCCCTCTCGCCCTCGAATCTTACGGGATCAGACTGGTATAAGACACGTTCCCCGCGAGGACGAGTATCCCTTTAAGACGCATTACGAGCGGGGTGACTTCCGGGGGCCATCTTAACCCTTTCCCTCCCTCATCTACATATCCGGTAGCGGGCGTGACACAGCCGCGCCCGCCGAAGTGTTTCTCTCTCTCTCTCTCTCTCTTTCTCTCTCTTTCCACCTATTTTACCCTCCCTGTCCTCATTTTCTCCTTTCCTCCTTCTCTTCCTTTCTAGTTCCTTTTCCCTTCCCTCTTTTTTTTTTCATTTCCTTTCATCCTTCCTTTTTTCCTTTCCTCCCTTCCTGTCTTACTTCCTTCCTCCACCCTCCCTTCTTTCCCTTTCTTTATTTCTTTCTCCCTTCCTCCCGTCTCTCCCTCCCTCACTCCCCCCCCCTTGCGTGACGACCGAGGGGACAAGATGGAATGAGGGAGCAAGAAAGAGAGGGGAGAGAGGGAGGGAAGGAGGGAGGGAGGGACGAGAGGAGATGAGGAGGGGAAGGAGAGAGGCCGCTAAGGGAGGAGAGGCGAGGAGGGAAGAAAAAAGGAAGACAGCAAAATTGCAAGACAGGAGGAAACGGAGAGAGACGAAAATGCGAAAAAAAAAAAAATGCAGAGAGAGAGAGAGAGAAGATAGGCCGGAGAAGAAAGCAGTGTGTAAAGAAACTAAGAAAGTGTAATGAAAGAGGGAAGAAGTAGCTGATTAGGACAGGTATGAAGGTAGGAAGAGAGGTATGTTAGAAAAAGGAGTGAAAAAGAGGGGATAGAAACGGCAGGAGATGGTATGGGAAGGTGTGGTGAATGGACGTCGAGGAAAGCAAAAGGTGTAATAGGGTGTAAGGAAAGGATGAGGGGTGTAGGCAAAGGGAGAACTGAGAGTGTAAAGAGAGAAGATGGATGTTGAGGTAGGAAGGGAGCAGTGTACAGGATGGAACGAGTGTGTGAGGATGAGGGAAAGAGATGGGTAAGGTAGGGGTGCTCATAGGAAGCGAGGAAGTTAGGGAAGGGAGGAAAAGGAAGGAGATAGGGTGAGGAACAGTGTATTATGTAAGGAAGAGGAAAGGAGAGGAGAGAAGAGGGAAAAGCGAATGTGGAAAGAAGAGGAGAGGATCTGGGTAAGGTAGTGGTGTTGGTAGGAAGTGAGACATGTAGGGAAGGGAGGACAAGAAGGAAGACAGGGGCGAGGGAAGGAGATGTGTGTTGGCAAGAGGGGAAGAAGGGAGTCAGAACGAGGGGAGAAGATGGTAAGGTAGAAGATAGGAAGGGAGGCATGTTGGGAAGAGGTAAGTAGGGAGAAAGAGGATGATAGAAAGAGGGAAGATGTGTGTTGGCAAGAAGGGCTGAAATGAGTTTGTAAGGAAGAGGGGAAAAGGTGAGTAGGATGGGAGGTATGTAGAGAAGAGGAGACGAACACGGAATAGGGACGATGGGAAGGTGAAGTGAAGAGGAGGTGAAGAAAGTGAAGGGGATACGCATGTTGGGAAAAGGGGAGGAAATGAGTGTGCAAGAAAAAGCTAATAAGGTAGGTATGAAGGTAGGAAGTGATGTGTAAAGAAGAGGAACAGACACGGAGAGGAGAGAGAGGGTAGGGTGTTGTGTGCAGGGGAGATGAGAGGAAGAAACGATTATAGAAAAGGGAGGAATGTAAGACAGATTTGATGGTGGGGAGGGAGGTATACAAGGTAGAGGGAAGAACAATGAAGATAGAGGAGAAGAAAAGGTGTAGCAGGGTGTAAGTAATAGAAAAGATGAGAGGTGTAGGTAAAGGAGAAGAACTGAGCTTGAAAAGAAGAGAGAAGATGAATATTGAGGTAGGAAGGAAGGTGTGTAAAGAAGAGACAATAAACATGGAGATACAGGTGAAAGTAGGTGAGATGTAGAGGCAAGAAATGAGTAGCGAGTGAGTAAGGAAGAGGTGAGGAAGTGAATAGGGTAGGTATGGCGGTAGGGAGGGAGGTATTTAGAGACAAGGGGACAGACACTGGGGTAGGGTAAGGGGAGGGAAGGTGCATGGTGAGGAGAAAAGATAAGGCGTTCAGGTAATTGGGTAGGAATTTAGTGTGTATAAGGGAAAGAGAATTAGATGAAGACGGTGTATGTAATGATAGGGAAGAATGTGGCTAGATAGGTAGGTATAACGTTAGGAAAGGTAGATAGGTAGCGAAGAAGGGACAGAGTGGAGGTAGGGAGATGAGACGGGTAGCTAAGGAGGAGGAGGAAACAAGCGTGCAAGGACGAGAGGAAAAAGTGTGTAGGTAGGGAAGGCAAGAGGGTAGGAAGCGATGTGTCTGGAGAAGAGGGGAGAAAAACGGAGATATTGACGAGGTAAGAGGGGAGGCGTGAGGGGAAGAAGTTTGGAGGGGAAATTAGTAAAGATGTGGGAAGCGACGAAGGTAATACAATAAAGATAGGAACACAAAAACAGAGATGAGTTATTTAAGTAAGATGTATTTGGAATAAGGTAAAGGTGACTTACAATAAAGGTGTGCATAGAAGAAAAGAGATAAAACGAAGAGAAGTACAAGAAGGATGTGTAAAGGAGAAAAGAGATGAGGCAAATGAGATGTGGTGGAACAAGATGGGATGTGAAGAAGGGATAGTTAGAGGGGAAGAAGAAAGGTGAAATGTGTTGGAAAGATCAGAAGGGAGGAGAGATGTGTAGAGGTGAGGGGAAGTTGACCAGGTGTGTTGAGGTGAGGAAAGACGAAGGTAAGTAGAGGTAAGTGAAGCGAGGTGTGTAGAGGTAAGGGAAGGAAGATATGTCAGGGTTAGAGAAGGGAGGCGTTCAGAGGAGAGGTAAGGGATGGGGAGGTGAAAGAGGTGAGAAAATGGATGCAGGTAAAGATAAGGGAAGGGAGGGAAAAGGAAGGGAAGGGAAGGGAAGGGAAGGGAAAGGAAGAGAAGTGTATAGAGGTGAGGAGAGGGAAGTGTCTAGAAGTAAGACAAGGTAAAAGAGATTAGGTAGAGAGGTGTGTATGGAGGTGTGCAGAGGTATGAAAGGCGAAGGGTAGGTGTGCAGAGGTGGAGGGAATGGGGAGCAGGCTGGGTGTGTAGAGGGAAAGCTAAAGAATACTGGTAAAGGTAAAGGAAGAGGAGGTGTCTAGAAGGACGGAAAGGGAAGGGAAGATGTCTAGAGGGAAAGGAAAGGGATGTTGGTAAAGGTAAGGGAAGGGGGACCGTGTGTGAAGGGTTGAGCTGAGGGGAGAGGCGGCGGGCGAGGGGAGCGAGGCAAGAGACTGACAAACAAGCGTGGAGGGGAAGGGTGATCACGACCCCCTCTGTTCCGCCCACACGAGGGGAAAAAACAAACAAAAGCCGGGCTGACCTCCTCCTTCCCCTCGAACTTATATTTAGACAGGAAAGGCGGACGAGGACCCTACCTACCCGACACTATCCCAGGCCTCCTCACTCTCTCCTTGCTTGGATTTGCTATACCCCTTTCACCTTAACTTGGCTCAGGTTTTCGTCCTTTTGGAGCTACTTTCCCTTTGCTCATTGGCAGAGAAAGACACTGATACTACGCCTCTACATTCTTTCCATAGCAATTATTTGTGACTCTCATTATATTCTACTTTTAATCTGTTGCTCCTGCTCTGCATTCTGGATGGAGAGATAGCATTATTTGGCCAAGTTAGAGTAAGCGGAGTATAGTGCTAAGGTGAAGGCAAGGTAGATAGACGGTATTTTAACCCTCCAGTGGCCGGGGTAACTCTTTTATTCTGTTCCATTTAACGCCAGACGATTTTATTCAGCTGAGAGTGAGTCGTAGGCGCCTGAGTGTGAGTTGAAGATGTTATAGGTTTGATGCTAGTTCTTTAAAAACCAACTTAAGATGTAGGAAAGACAATTTACTTAACTCTTTGAGTGTCCACCTTAATAAATTGTCGGGCATGATGATGATGATGATGATGATGATGACAATGACGATGATGATGGAGAAGATGATGATGATAACAGATAAGGATGATGTGGTGATGATGATGATGATGATTATGGTGAAGATGATGATGATAACAGATAATGATGATATAGTGATGATAATGATGATGATGATGATGATGATAGTGATGATGATGAACACTACGTCAAAGAGGCGCAAAGTATATTTCTCACGACAAAGAGGCGAGTTTTTATGCTGATGTGGTGAACGTAAGTCACAGGGAGTATGAAAAAAAAACACAAAAAAAAAAACAAACAAACAAAGAAGGAAGTGATTAATACTTACCTGGGGACACTGAAAGTCACCGGTATACTTCGAGCTTTGTGACGCCTACTTCGAGCTTTGTGACGCCAACTTCGCGCTTTGTGACGCTTACATCGAGCTTTGCGACGCGTACTGTACTTCGAGTTCTGTGACGCAGAGCTTTGTGACGTATTCTTAAAGTTTTGTGACGCATACTTAGAGCCTTGTGACGCATACTTGGAGCTTTGTGACGCAGGACCAGAGTTAATCAGCCTGTTGAGTTGAACGTCTTGATGAGAAAAAACATAGCATTAATGTTTTTCCTTTATTTAGAAGTACTGTTTTAGATACCATTATTGTATGACCTGAAGCAGTAAATATTTAGCAAAGAAATATTCGTATAACAATTTTTACTGGGACCCTTTTGCCCCCCCCCCAAAAAAAAAAAAAGCTGTCAGATTTAGAAGGCACAGTAATTTGAGCGGAGACTTGTAAAATTAACCTGATCAAATAATTCCGTGATTACCTGTCAAATGTAATTATTATGTACAGTGTGAGATGTCAGAGAAAAGGCTTCAGGCTGAAGATTTTGTTCGCTAAGTTATGTCGGAACTAATATATACTAGTCTGCTATACTGATGTCCTTTCATTGGGTGTCATATCAAACTGACAAACTGGGACAAATAATGTAATCGTAGTTTCATTGATTCAAGAAATTATTATGTTCCGGCATTACTTCTACCTAAATTCTTATGCACAATGTCGTCCCCCCCCCCGTGTGTGTGTGTGTGTGTGTGTGTGTGTGTGTGTGTGTTGGGGGGGAGAGGTGGAGAGTAGGGGTGCTTTACCCCCTGGCGAGAGAGGGAGGAAGAGGGGAAGGGTTTGATGTGATGGATGTGTATTGTGAGGTGGATGTGTGTGTGTGTGTGTGTGTGTGCGCGCGTTTTATGAGACTGTGTTATCTGTTTGTACGTGAGATGTTAGATGGACGTGTGATGAAAGCAGAAAAGCAAGTTCAGCAAATTGTAGCGTCCTTAGATCTGACGAATAGCCAACACAAGGAAAAACAAACCTTGAGAGAGTCTTATTATCCAGGTTAAGACTCTGGTAATGTTTCACGCGTCTTCAATAATCTTCAGACAAAATTAGAAAGATATTTAATTCCCCTCTCTGTATTTGTCTCTTCCCCCAGTGGTCGGAGTGTCCCCTGTGTAGTTATTATTTCACGCACTTTCTTTTTTTGTCACTTTTCATATTGCCTTCCTTCTTTGTCCACTGGGGCTCGACGCAGCGGGGGCGGGGAGGGAAGAGGGAGGGGGAAGGGGGGAGGGATGATGCGGGGGTGTGGGGAGGGAGGGGGAAGGGGAGGGGAGGGGAGGTAAAAAGGGAGAGAAGGTCCGGGCATCTGGAGACCACATGGGCGGAGGGGTGGGTGTGCTGGGGAGGTGGGGGGTAGTGTGGGTGGGGATAGGAGAGATGGGGGGTTGAGGAGAGGGTGTGAGTGGAGATAGGAGATAGGACATAGTGAGGGGAGGAGAGATGCTAGGGAGGAGGAGAGGGAGAAAGGTAGACGAGATGAGGGAGACTGGATAGGAAGAAGATTATGGGATAGAGAGACGTGGAGGATAGAGATAAAATGACAGAGAGGATGAGATGGAAAGAAGTGTGTGGATGGAGATACTAAAGAGATGGGGAATGAGAGGAAAGGGTAGAATGCTGGGAAAGGGAGGGAGAGGGGGAGATATAGGAAGTGGAGGCGTCGAAGAAATGGGGAGGGTGGTGAGACGATGGATAGAGAGTGAGAATGGAGACAGGAAAGATGGGGAGAGTTTGGAGGAGCAGGGAAGAGGGACAAAGACAGGGTGGAAGAGACGGGATGGGGAGAGATAATCGAAGGCGAGTGAGATGGGAAGAAGGTAATGGAAGGTGACAGGGATGAGGTAGGGGAGATCTAGGGAGGGTGGTGGAGGGGGAGAGAGTGGTGAGGGAGATAGGGAGAGGATGCTAGAGGAAAGGAGAGGGTGCTGAAGGAGGAAGAGTGGTGGAGATGGGAAGAGAAGGTGGGGATGGAGGAAAGGGTATAAGCGGAAGTGGAGGAGGGAGTGTGAGTGGAGGTGAGGAATTGGCGAAGTGGATGGAGTTAGGAGAGATAAAGGGTGGATAGTGGCGATGGGATGGAGGAAGATGATGATGATGGGGGAAGAGGATGATGGGACAGTGATGGGGACGAGAGCAGTGACATGAATCGGAAAGGTGGAGACTGGGGGCATTGGTGGAGATGGGGATTGAAAGGCGTATTTCTGTTGGCACTGGGGATTTAGCAGCACTTCTTTCTTCAGTACTATATTTAACATTTCAGACTTAATGTTGACTTGGAAGTTATTTATATACAGAATAACAAATCACAGTTATGAAGGAGTGTTATGGCGTGGGAGGAAGGTAAGAAGAATGTGTTTTTTGTAGTGAGCGAAAGAAATGGTGGGGGAGTGGGGTGTAGTGTGGTATTGCAGTGGGTGAGACAGGTGGTGATGGGGTGGGGGTAGCGATGGTAGGAGGGGGGACATAGCTGGTGGCACGGTCTGTAATGGTAGTGATGAAAGTGATGAGGTAGCTGTGAACAGGAATTATGGTAGCAGTTGGTGGGGGTGACATTCTGGTGGGGTGGGGGTGACGGGAGGGGAAATTATCTAGGGTGGAAGCTGGGGTATAGGCAGTGGTGTAGGTGGAGGTGACAGTGGTAATGGTAGGAACGGTGCAGAGGTCATGGTATTTTGATGGTTGTTTATGAGTGGTTATTGGTGTGAGAGAGTTGATAGGATTTGGCATGGTAGTTTTCGATAGCTTGGCGTCTTTCCTCATTGTCAGTGAATTTCTAAAGCCCTCGTTTTAACATTCCATTGTACGAAGATTTTTAATTTTTGAGGGTGGGTAGGGAGGTGTGGGGAGGAATGGTCGTTTTTTAGATCTTTTCATCAAGAACACCCCTCACATGATGCGGCGTCAGGCAGCAGATGGATAGACAGTCTGGTAGATAAGCTTTCTAATGCATTCCCTCCCTGTCCTTTCATTCCCTTTACGTTCCTTCCTTTCTACGCAGCTCTTTTCTTCCCTTCTCCGTCTTTTCCTTTTATCTGCGATTTTGTCCCACCCTCTTCTGTACCACCTTTTCCTGCTGTCTTCGGTATCCTGTTCTCTCTCATCCTGTCATTTCCTCCCCCCACTCTGCCCACTCCCACACCTCCCACATTATGCATACCTTGTTTATTTATCTATTTTTTAATTTTTTCCTTCCTTTCTCTTTACTTCACTCTTTACCACGTATATATTTCGTTTTTTTTTCCTCCCCTGTCTAACTCCTTCTTTTGTCTAAACATATCATTGACATTACTTCTTTCATGGTGATATTTTTCCTTTTCCTTTTTATTTATTTATTTTTTACTTCTTTCTTTGCACTCTTTTCTCTCTCATTCTTCCTTCCCTCTCCTTAGAAACTGATCCATTGTGTTTTTTCTCTCTCATCTCCTCTTTTCTTATACACAGTTCCTTTCTCTTTCATCTCCATCTTCTCTTACCATCTCTTCTCTCATTACTTCTTCACGTCACTTTCCATTCTTTTCTCTTTTCGATCGAGTACATAAACATTGCCTTTTTCATGTCTCTTACTCGTTATGTCCTTTTACTTCTTTCCTTTCCTCTTCTCTCCTCTTCTCTTCTCTTATCCCCTTTTCTCTTCTCTTTTTTTCCCTTCTCTTCTCTTCGCTTTTCTTCTGTCCTCTCCTCTCTTCTCGTCCCTGTTTTCTCTCTCCTGTCTTTTCCCTTCCCTTCTCTACTCACCTTGCCCCATAACGTTGCTCCTACCACGTTTTGTGTCGCACGGTTTAGAGTTAAGTAGAGTCAAGTGACAATTGACATTCCTTGTTGAGCTCTGGACAGACTGCAGCTTTGTGGTGAGGCCCTTGTTAGTGCAAGTGAACACTATTGATGGCACTGGTGGTGGTAGTGGTAGTAACTTAATACATACTTGGTGGATGTTGCACAGGAAACACTATCAGTCAATCAGTCTATCTATCTATCAGTGTCTGACAATCTATATCTATCTATGTATCCGTGTATCTATTCTCACCAGCCAATCGATCAACTCTCCTCCAAACGTGTGTGAAAATTAAGCAGTCATCAGGAGGTATAAAGGTGTGAAGTGTAGGAAGGGAGGGAGGGAAGTGTAGGGAGGAAGGGAGGGAGAGAAGTGTAGGTAGGGAAGGAGGGAGGAAGAGAGGGAAGAGTAGGTAGGGAGGGAGGGAGGAAGAGAAGTGTGGATAGGGAGGGTTGGGGTAGGGAATGGACACTGGGGACTCACTCAACAGGGGATTATGGTTCATGTTTGTTTCCTTTGACAGGGAACGTGGGATTAACTCTTACTACAGCCCGCCTCCTTCCTTCCTTCCTTCCTCCCTTCCTTCCTTCCTTCCTTCCTTCCTTCCAACCTTCCTTCCTGGTACTCATCGTCATAGCTGCTTGTCTGTTATTTTATCACCCTCTTCCGCTTTCTTACTTTTCTTCAGCTTCGGTTCCTCTCCCTTTTCTTCTCTTCTTTCCTCTTCTTTTCGTATTTCTTCTCATCCATTCTCCCCCTTCTGCCGTCTTTCTCTTCTCCTTCTCTCCATTTTGCCACAAGCTTCTCACTTTCCTTTATATTCCTCTTCTCTTACTGCTTTCCTTAGTTTCTCCTCCGCTCTTATATTTTTTTTTCTCAGCTCCTCTTTTCCTTTCTCTCCATTGTCTTTTTTTTTCTTCCTTCGTTCCCATTGTTTTATCCTAAGACCTTCCTGTCTTTACCTGTTTCTCAGCCTCTTTACTCTCGCGCTGTCACCTATTCAATAAAATCTTGTCTCCTTTTTTTTTTTTTTTCATAATTTTGATGGTTCTGCTTTCCTTCATCTTTATTTCTGGATATTACTGTTCTTTACTTAGTTCCTTCCATTCCCTTCCCTCCCTTGCACATTGATTTTTCACCTTCCCTGCTCATTTTAAAATATTATTCTTTGTCATCATCATCCTCTCGTCTCCTTCTCCTGCTCGTCCTCATCCTGCTTCTCTCCATCATCATCATCATCATCATCATCGTCGTCGTCGTCGTCGTCGTCTTCGTCATCGTCATCGTCCTCCTTAACCCTTTCCTCCTTCCCTCTCCCTCCTGTTTTTCTTCCACAACCCTTACTCCTCCTCCCTGCCCTTATGCAGACGACCTCACCCATCTGCCTCCTCTCTCAGCTGCGTCCATCTAATAGTGTCCAGAGGTGTGTGTGTGTGTGTGTGTGTGTGTGTGTTTTACTATTTCCCGTTCTTGGTCAGTGCACTCCTCTTGCTGACGATAATTTTCTTTCATTCTATTTCTTCCCTTCTCTTCTCTCATCTCTTCACCTTTCTTCTCTTCCCTTTTCTCTTTTTTCTTCCCCTCCCCTCCCCTCCCCTCCCCTCCCTTCTCTTCCCTTCCTTTCCCATCTCTTTTCTTCCCTTCTCTTCTCTTCTCCTTCTTCCCGCCCCGGTCCTGGCCAGCTCGCCCTATCTCCCTTTATTTTTCATCCTCTCGTCCCCCTCGCCCTTGCTCTGCTCCTCGCTCCCCTGTGCCCCATTTTCCGCTCTCTCCCTCCTCCTTCCTCCATGCTCCCCCTCTCCCTCTTTCCCTCCCTCCTTCCCTCTCTCTCGCACACACGCCCCCTCCCTCACAGTTCCCCCAACCCTTTGCTCCCTCCCTCCTCTCTCCCTTTTCTCCTTCCCTCCTCCCCTTTCCCTTTTTTTCTTCATGTTTCCCCTCTTCCTCTTTCTGTCCTCTTCCACTATCTCTCACACCCCGCTTTCCTTCTTTGCTTGTCTATCCTTGTCTTTAGCTGGTAGATTAATTTTGTTTGTTATAACCTTCCTATACCGACCAGCCACGAAAGGACGAACAGGAATGATGCTGTTTGCTTTCCTTTGTACTCCTTTTTACTTCTTTCCTTCTTCTTTCACACACAGCATCCTCCCCCCCTCTCTCCCTTGACTCCTCTTCTTCCTTTCTTTCGTACACTTCATTCCTCCTCCTTCCCTCTAGCTCATTCATAACTCCACCATCCCTCCCTTTCTCTTTCACACCTCCCCCCTCTCTCCCTCCCTCCCGCCCAGTCCCTTTCACCGCCCCTTCTCCTCCTCCTCCTCCTCTCTCCATCTTTCCGTTCCTCTTACGGATTTCCCCCTCCTGCTCTCTTTCTCTCTTTATCCCTCCATCCCTCCACTCCCTGTGCTCCTATCCCTCCCACTCTCTCTTACAACTCTTCCCCTCTCTGCATACTCCCTCTCCACTTCCCTGTTTTCCCCCATTAACACTCTGTCTCTCCCTTGACACTCTCCCATTCCCCTGGCACTTCCTCTTTCTCCTTGTCACTTCCCCTTTCCGTCTGGTACTTCCCATTTTCTCCTTGGCACTCCTCCTTTCTCCCTGTTACTTCCCCTTCCCCCAGGCACTTCCCCTCCCCCCCAGGCACTCCCCCTTCCCTCCTGGCATCTCCTCTCTCCTGACACTCCCCTTTTCCCCCCCCTGGCACTGCCCTTTCCCTTCTGACACTCTATGTTTTCTCCTAGCACACCCTTTTCCCCTCTCGCACTCCCCCTTCACACTAGCATTACTCTACCTTCCCTTGCTGCCCCCTTCCCTTGCCACTTCCCCCTGTGTTTTTCCTCCCTTTGGCCCTCCCTTCCCCTTCCTCTTCCCTCCTTCCCATCCCTTCCCTTGGCACTAATCCTCCCTGCTTTTTCTTACCCTACCCTTACCTCCCTCTGGCACTCACCTCCTTTACCGTCCTCTTTATCCCTCCCCTCTCCCTCCCCTTCCCTTCCTCTGCTCCACCCCCTCATTCACACTCACCTCCCTCTGTCCTGCCTTCTCCCTTCCCCTCCTTCCCCCTCCCAGTACTAATCCTCTCCTGCCGTACCCCTTCCTATGACTTCCACCCTTCCCTGCTGCTCCTCCTTACGTCACACCTCCCTTTCCCTTTCCTTCCCTCTGGCACTTATTTTTCTTTTATCTTTCCTCTCCTTGCTTTCATTTTCTTCTCCTTCTCCTTACTGCACAACTCCCTTCTTCTCCTCTATCACTTCCTTTTCCTTTCACCTTCCACTTCCCCTTCCCTCCTCATGACACTTCCTATATTTGATGTCCCCTTTCTTATCTCACATTTTCCCCTTATCCTACCCCTTCTTCCTCTGTCATTTTAGGCACTCTTTTCACTTTTCCCCCCTCTCTTCTCTTCCCCCTCTCTTCCCCATCCCTCCTCTCTCTTTCCTTCCCCCTCCTCATCTCATTCCTACCTCCATCTTTCTCTTCCTCTGGCATTCACCCTTATTCCGCTAACCCTTTCATTGGCATTCCCCTTCCCGCTCTACGGCATTTACTTCCGTTTCCCTTCCCTTTCCTAGCTTCTCATCTCCCCTTCCCTTCCCTTCCCCTGGTACTGTTTGACCCTCTGCTTCTCACCTACCCCTGCCCCCCCCCCTTCCTTTGCTTCTCATCTTCCCTTCCCTTCCCTTTGTACTCTTTGGCCCACCCTTTTCCCCTCCCCTTGCTTCTCACCTCCCCCTGCCATCCCCTTCCTTTGCTTTTCATCTTCCCTCCCATCTTTCCCTTGCCTTTCCCTTTCCTGGCACTCCCTGGCCCTCCCCTCCCCTCTATGCGTGTGCCTGAGGGTGCCACGTGCCTGGTACCGCCCACGGCCACCTGGTGCCTTCCACTCGGCAGGGGGCAGCGGGGGTGGGGGAGATGAGGAGGAGGAGGAGGAGAGGGTATTGAGGAGAGGAGAGGGGCGTGGATCCTTCTGGGCGAGGACAGAATTACGGGCGAGGAACTACCCAACCCCTCCCATACACCCCTCCTTTCCCCCCCTCTTCATCCATCCCCTCCTCATCTCCCCTTGTTTCCGTCCCCCAAACCTCTTGTCCCTCCCTCCATCTGTTCACTTTCCCTCCACTCCTCCACTTTTCCTCCACTTCTCTACGTTCCCTCGACATGTTTACCATTTCTCTTTCCCTCCATTTTCTTTTCGTTACTCCCTTTTTTCGTCCATTCGTCTCCTATGTCGTACACCCTTCTATTTCCCAGCAGTCCCTCCCCATCGCCTCAACCTCTAGCAGTCTTCTAGCACTCTTGTTTTCACTTCTCGCACCCTTTTCCTCTTGTTTTAACACCCCTCTCCCTTTTCCCATTACTCTTGTTTGTCCTCTTCTTCTTTGCCTCCCTTCCTCTCTTTTTCATCTCGTATCTCCCTTCTCCGTCCTCTTATTCCTCTCCTTCCGGCTACTCCTCCCTACTCCTAATGCCCCCTTCATTCCTTCCCTCTCTACTAGCATCCTTCCTCTTTCTCATCTTTGCACATCTTCCTTTCCTTGCACCCATCCTTTCACTTCTACTTCCCTCTCCCTCCCTCCCCTCTTTCCCTCTCTCCTAGCACCGTCTCCTCTCTCCTAACACCCTCCCACCCCTTCAAAACGCTCTTATCTCCTCTGACACCCTTACCCTCTCTCTTAACAACCTTCCCCTCTCCTAACACCCATCCCCGCTCCCCTAACACTCCTTCCCTCTCTCATAACACCCCTCTCTCATGGCGCTGTCCTGTATCCCTGCACATCTCCCTTCCTTGCACCCTTCTCTTCATTCCCCCTTCCCTCCCTCCATCCCTTCCCACCCTTTCTCCCGCCCACGCCCACATGTGCCCAGCTCAAGGGGTGGATCCTGACCCCAACATCTAGACGTATTATTTCCGCTGTGGCCGCGTCGGAGCAACAGCCGTCCTTCTCGCGTGGAGGAATAAAAACCGAGGTGAAATACGAGGACACAGCAACCCTCCACGGCTGGGCTTAACGTGGCTTCCATCCCGTGAAAATGTCGTGGCAGTTTGAACGATGAGATCATGTGCAAGATAATGGTGACTGATTTAGGCTTCCCATTCAGACTCGGGGGTTTCGTTGCACCTGAATAAAATCGTCTGGCTGAAGTCGGGATGATGAAGTCATGATTAATAAGGGTCTCTGGGGAATATTCATAGCTTCCTTAAGTCTCTGAGCTCCGGGATCTTCTTCATTTTTTCTTCCGAATTGTTAACGATTTGATTCACCTGAAGATATATATATATATTTTTTTTTTCAAACTGAGGGTTGGGGGGTTAGATGTAGCCTCTATAAACCGCTTCAGTACGACAGGCCTCAACTCTCAAAACTTGTGCAATGCAGTCTTTGTTTCCTCTCCCTTTCGAAGGTGGAAGAGGACTGCATGCACGAACCTCTGAGTATGTTCTTTCCTCCTTTGTTTTTGTCTGTCAGGTATTTAGGAACTGACACACTGGCTCGGCTGCATATCGGCGCCTGCTCTCAGTAAGGGCAAAACTCATCACTATAGCCATTGGTGAAGATTTAGGTCTATTAGTCTATCTGTCTATCTACCTATATAGATAGATAGATAGACAGTTAGACATAAATTGATAAATTGTTGAAGGTAAAGAAATAGGTAGGGAGTCAAGGAGATAGGTTCACTGGATATTATAGCATCCTCTCCCTCTAAGTGCCACTCTAATTCTCTCCCTCCCTCCACATTGTTTCCTTGCCTTGTGCTCCTCTCCCCTTCCCCTCCCTCTCCCCTCCTCCCTCCCTCCGCGGCGGGTATAAAAACTCTAGTAATGTGTATCCATGTGACACCGCACCAGTTGTAAATCTCCTCCATCGTATAGCGGGCTTCCCCTCCTCTCTCCACCTTTTCTCATCCCTCTTTTTCCCCCCTCTCCCCTCTCCTTGCCCTTTCCCCTCTCATTCCCGTCTCCCCACTCCTTGCCCTCTCCCCAGCCTTGTCTCCCTTTCCTCTTTGCCCTCCTCTCCCTCTCATCCACCCCTTCCCCCTTGCTCTCCATCGTATAGCAAGCCTCCCCTCTCTGTTCTCCCCCCTCCCCCACTTTCCCTTCCCTCTCCCCCCTCCTTGCTTCCCCCTCCCTTCCCCCTTCTCAGTTGCCTAGATGGGGAGGACTAGGGATGCTGGAAGAAAGGGAGATATTCTGTAGATTATTATAACAACACACACACACACACACACACACACACACACACACACACACACACACACACACACACACACACACACACACACACACACACACACACACACACACACACACACACACACACACACACACACACACACACACACACACACACACACACACACACACACACACACACACACACACACACACACACACACACACACACACACACACACACACACACACACACACACACACACACACACACACACACACACACACACACACACACACACACACACACACACACACACACACACACACACACACACACACACACACACACACACACACACACACACACACACACACACACACACACACACACACACACACACACACACACACACACACACACACACACACACACACACACACACACACACACACACACACACACACACACACACACACACACACACACACACACACACACACACACACACACACACACACACACACACACACACACACACACACACACACACACACACACACACACACACACACACACACACACACACACACACACACACACACACACACACACACACACACACACACACACACACACACACACACACACACACACACACACACACACACACACACACACACACACACACACACACACACACACACACACACACACACACACACACACACACACACACACACACACACACACACACACACACACACACACACACACACACACACACACACACACACACACACACACACACACACACACACACACACACACACACACACACACACACACACACACACACACACACACACACACACACACACAGAGAGGCTACTGGTCACAGTTCCAAAGATTCACTTGGATACCTGTAGTTTACGAGCGGGAAGGCTAATGGGTTGAGACGAAGGGAGAGTCACAAATTAAAGACGGGCACTGAAAAAAAAACACTGGATTATGGTGGGATGAAGGCTGGTGGGCTCCCTCGGTGATGTACTGGGGAGGGGGACGAGGGGAAGAGGAAGGGGAGTGAGGGGAAAGACGGGGACTTAGGGGGATGGGGAGGAGAAAGAAGAAGACCCCTTGTGTCTGTCCTACTCTCTTACTAACCCGTCTCAGACCTGAATTCATCTGGTCTTTTGTATTCCTTTGAACTCCTTTTGACCTTCCACCCCTAGAGGCATCGAGGAATCATCGCAGGAGGCCAAAAGGGGAAGCGAATCCAATAGGTCTTTCTTAATCATTTGAACTCCTTTTGAACCTAAAGAATCAGGAATTATCAGGGAAGGCCACAAACGGGAAGCAGGTCATAGAAGGCGTCGAGGTGGGCGGCCATCCTCCTTCCATTCCGTCTTACATAAAACAGAGCTGCCTGGCCAACCACATCGACTGCTTCCTCCCCGCCAATGGTGCTGAGGGGAGAAAGGAAGAGGGAAGAGATGGGAGGAAGAGGAAGAAAGGGAGGAGGAGGGGTGGAGGGAAGAAAGGGAAGAAGACCGGTGTAGGGATGAGAGGAAAAGGGGTGGTGAGTGGGAGAAAGAAAGAGAGAACATATGAAAGTAGTGGAGAAAGAGGGGAGGGAAAGGAGGACGAGGGGTGAATAAGGGAGAGGAGGGGAGGGAGACTGAAAGGAGAGATGGGAGGAACAGGGGTAGAGGGAGGGGTGGAGGAAAGGGAAAAATAGGGAAATAAGGGAAGAAGAGGGAGAGGGAGGAAGGGGAGAAGGGGCATAAGAGGAACTGATAAGAGTATATAGGACTGGAGAGGAGAGGAAAGAAGAGAAGAGGCTATTACTACTACTACTACTACTTCTGTTATTACTATTATTATTCTTATTATTATTATTATTTTTATTATCATTATTATTATTATTATCTTTGCCATAACACATTAATTAGTCTCCGCAGCATCCCTTTTACTTAATAATCCACACCTTCAGTAACGCTCACTAACTTTGACCCAGAACACCCCTCCCCCCAGAGACATCCCCCCCCCTTCACCGTACTTCATACCCCTGACATCTATTTCCCGGGGGCCCAGTTCACGTCCTCTGGGAGGGAGGGGGTTCACGGGGGGTTCAAGGGGAGGGGGAGGGCGAAGGGGGTAGAGGGAATGTCATGTCTTTCGGGGGCACCATCTTTCATATACCTCTCAGCTCCTTCCCCCGGCGTACCCCCCCCCCTCTCTCTCTCACTCTCTCTCTCTCGTCCAGCATCCAGATCTTGATGGCCGCTAATTCTTTCCCTCCATCTTCTTTCCCTTCCCATTCCATCCCTCTTATGACCTTTCCTCGCCTCTCCCCCATCCTCCTCTTCTTCCGGCACTCCTTCCATATCTTCACCTACCATCATCACCCCTCCTCATTCCCCTCCTTCTTGTCATCTCCTTTCATTCATCACTCCTTCTTCACCTCCTCCCCCTCTTCACTTTTGTATCTGCTCTTCACTTTCTTCCCTTCTTTACCTCCGTCCTTTCTTTTTCCCTCTGTGTACCTCCTCTCATCACTTTCCGACTCCTATCTACCTTCTTCTCTAACATTTCTTGAACGCCTCTCTTTAATTTTTGTTCCTGTTCACCTCTCTTCCCTCTTCTTCCTTCTCTCATCTCTCTCTCTACCCCCTTCCATCCCTACCCCTCTTTTCCTTACCTTTGTCATCTCCTCCACCCCTTCCCATCCCATCTCTCCGTTCTCCTCTCTTCATCTTTTCTTTCTCTTAATCATGGTTCTTCTCCATCTCTTCCTCATCCTATTCTGCTTCATTCCCCTCCACTCATCTCTTTCCTTTCTCTTATCCCCTTTTTTTTACCTCCTCTTCTACTGTGCTAGCCTCCTCCTTTTCCTCCTCCTCCTCCTCCTCCTCTTCCCCCATTTTCTCCGCCCCTCTTCAGCGGTCTTGGCCAGCAACTACCATTTCCCCATCTCTTAATGTAATGTTTCCGCCTCCCATCTCTCACACACTTCATTGCCCCGATATTACAAAGTCGATAGTCCCCCCTTTTTTTTCTGTTTTCTTTTGTTTTTTTCCGATGTGGCAGTTTTGGAAATGAGTTATGGATGTTTTTTTTTTTTCAAATTTGGTTTGCGTTGAGAGTGGGTGGTTGCGGTACTTGGTGATTTTATTATTGGTTTTGTTTAAAAATTTGTTGGATTATTATTATTATTATTATTATTATTATTATTATTATTATTATTATTACTACTACTACTACTGCTACTACTACTACTACTACTACTACTGCCACCGGCACTTTTTCATTTACTGGTACTACTACTTCTGTATTAATGTTGTTGTTTTCATTATTATTATTATTATTATTATTATTATTATTATTAAATGGACTGCTATCATTATTATTATTATTCTGGTCTTATTATACATTAAGGAAAATCAGAAAGAATGGTTAACTGAGGGACAGAAAGAAGTGAAGATGCTTTCTTGAAGATGTCAAAGAAGGAGTTTACGAGGAAAAGACATTACACGAAGCGAGAGAAAAAATATTAAGCAAAATAAAATAAAATACCAAGAGCATGACAATAGAGACAGTAAAAATTAGAGAAAATTGTAAGAGAGTAAAGAATATTGATTTTGATGTGTTTGAAAGCGTGTTTGACGAAGGGGATGAAGACAGGTAAAGGAATAATGGATGGAGGTTATTGCTTGGGTGAGAGAGAGAGAGAGAGAGAGAGAGAGAGAGAGAGAGAGAGAGTCAATAAAACATGCAGTGGAAGGCAAACTCATCTTATTTGTGGCCATAAAACGGTTGTAACGAGGCGTGGAGGAGGAGTGGGCGAGCCGGACTGGAGACGGGAAGGTTAAATGGAGAGAGAGAGAGAGAGAGAGAGAGAGAGAGAGAGAGAGAGAGAGAGGAGTGGAGTAGAACACAGAGAAACGAGGAGAAGCAGAGGAGGAGACACAATGATTGAGTCTTGTATTTCGCTTCTCTTCTTTCACCATTTCTCATCTCGTTTCGTTCTTTTCACCAACCTACGTATCTGGTGCATTTCTTTATATTTCGCCCTACCTTATTATGTCACTTATTTCTTTTTTTTAATCGTTTCATTTAATCGACCTGCAATACGTATGAACACATGCAAAAATACTGGCATATGGAGATCTGATTTCAGGGAGAGTGAAATATTGTGTGTCATCGGGGTGAATGGGTTTAATCACTTCAGTACCTTCATACCAAACGATCACAACTTCATGTCATCATAGTTCACCTCATATTTGTTTTTTCCTCCTCGTAGCTAGTCACATCTTTTCATTTTTTCTCGCCTCCTGTCACTTCATCATATCTCGACGAAAACCACGATAAGCATTTTCCCCTCACATCATTTTATAATCATCACTCAGCCTCGCTTTATCTACACTACCCTCCCTTCACTTCATCACTATACTCATGCTTATCTCACTAAGAATGAAAGATGGAAAGTATACCTGTTGACTCGTGCAATATTAAGCTGAACGGAAATGGGATGAGGTGAGAATGTTTAGTGGATTTTCCTGAAGCGGGTTATCTAATTCAGTCACGTCACCTGCTGTCACCTTATCTCATATCCCTGGCCTCATCTCAAGTCTGCTCATCTCATCTCACTTCACTTCATTCCATTTAATTTCGTTCCACATCACGTAAGCTCACCTCACTTCATCGCACCTCGCCTCACCTCACATCACCTTACCATCCCCTACCTTACCTTACCTAACCTTACGTTGCCTCACTTCACTTCACCTCACTTCATCTGACCACGGAGGGAGCTCACATTGATCAGGTGTGGCTCAAGTAATTTGACAGGTAACCCTTCCGATACTATCACCCGCTCCGGCCCAGCCCTCACATTACCATAGGGTCCTGTCTCCCACCCCGCCCCGCCCCAGCCCTTACATTGCCATAGGGCCCTCTTTTCTGCCCAGCCCTGCCCCACCCCAGCCCTCACTATCAGCCTTGCCCCCGACTCACCCCGCTCCGGCCGTCACATTACCATAAGGTTCCTCAGTCCTGCCCCGCCCTGCCCCTCTCACAGATGCAGGCACAGCGGAAGGGAGTTTATCTATCTATCTATCTATCTATCTATCTATATGATGAAAGCAATTAGTATAGAAAGAGATGGTAGAAAGTAATTTAAGGAATTTGGTATCTAAAAGACTGTAGTGGGCTTTGTCATAACGGTCAGTCTTAGGTGCCACACACTAAGACATTAAATAAAATAGGGCACTTAGAAGAAAGCTTGTTCCGTATACCTATATTTACACACACACACACACACACACACACACACACACACACACACACACACACACACACACACACACACACACACACACACACACACACACACACACACACACACATTTCTCGTGGCATTTTATACCAGCAAATGTGTTTCTTCCACGGATGGCTAGTCACAGGTGAGGATGGAAAGGGGTCACACACAGATAGGGTCACACCGAGGGGGGTCACACAGCCAGAGGGTGAGGCAGAGAGGGGTCATAGGAGCACCACCCTGCCTGGCTCACCTTGGAGAGGCAGGTACGGGGAAGATATCCTGATTTCCCTGCGGGGTCTGCTGGCCGGCAAGAATTCACGGAGAAGAAGGAGGGTCGCATTTTTTCTTGCAGAGGAAAATAGAGCAAGTCTGGATTAGAATTTGGAAGTTATATAAAGTTAGCTTAAAAAAACTATATCAGTTTGTATAGATAAGGTGTATATACTTGGTTATTAATGGGTATTTGGCGAGGAGTGTGATGTGTGGAATCATTTGCAACTCCAATCATGGTCGAGAGTTCTGTAACGCCAAATATTTTATTCAGATGCGAGTGAGTCGTAGGAGCCTTAGAATGATACAGGGAAATCATTATAGAGCGAAACATGAAGAAAAAAAGTTAGCATGCTGGCTCCCATTCGTATAAATATTGCAACCAAATTTATATATGGCAATAGAGATGACACATGAATTTGTGCATGAGGACTTACACTGAGGAATGAGTAAATGTCCGAACAGGTAAACGTGAACGAAAAAAAGGCCCTCCCTAACCTCAGTGGAGTATTTTAGTCTTAGGTGTGAATACTGTAGGCTCAGCTGCATCGTCCTTCTTCTTAGTGTGGTTGTTGGTGATTTTTTATTTTTCGTATGGTCACTTTTCTCATTCCTTGTTATGCATGTGGGGTAAGTTAGGCCAGCAAAGCATGGACGTAAGGGATGTGGTGTTGATGTGGTTGTGTAAGATCTTGGCATGGTGACTGGGACAATAGGGAGGGAAGGTAGGCCAAGGCAAAGATTAGTGCATGGAGACAGAAGGAAAGGTGAGTGGCCATAATATGAAGGAGGGAGGGGCAGATAGTGAAGTAGGGCAGAGACACGGGTGGAAGAAGAGTATAAAGCAGGGTAGGAGACAAGAGCAAGGCTAGGAAGTAAGGAAGGGAGATAAGACAACGAGGAAAGGTAGGAGGGGAGAGTAAGGTCACGAAAAAGACAGGAAAACAGGACAGGAAGTTAGATCAAGACAAGGAAACAGAGACAGAGACACAGGACAGGGGGGGAAGACATGAAACGAAAGCAAGGGAGAAAAAAAAGGCAAGGGGGCAGAACCAGGAGGTAGGACAGAAAGGGAGAGCAAGAAATAGGGAGGCCGGAAGAAGAGGAATGTCTTTGGGTCGAGAGAAATGATGGGATGTGAAAGGTGGGGAGAGGGAATGGTGAGTCAGGGGTACGTGTGCTAGTGATGAGTCAGGGATGAGTATGGGAGATAAGGGGGATAGCTGGTGAATGAGGGATAAGAGTGTGAGGTGCCTTTATAACAGAGATGGATGGGGAGTTAAGGATAGGGCTGTGAGGGGTAGGGGAGATGGGTGGGGGGGTCAGGGATGGGGAAGAGAGGTGAACTGGAAGATGAGAAGCGTAGTGGACTGTGAGGGAGGAAGATTATGAGGGACGGAGGAGTGGGAGAGATAGATGGAGTTGAGATAGGGGAGAAGAAAGATGGGATGGCGAGATGAAGGCGGTGGAGAGAGAGAGAGAGAGAGAGAGAGAGAGAGAGAGAGAGAGAGAGAGAGAGAGAGAGAGTTACATAGGGCGGGACATATTAGCATAAGCGATCCCAGGGTAGCGATACACCCTCGGATCAGGCCGTCAATCTTGTCTGTTGGGTGACGGGGCTCGGCCATGGTCACTCCTGGTTGGTGGCGAGGCAAGGCAGGGCAGGGCAGGGCAGGGCAGGACAGGCAGATAAAGCAGGAAAGAAGGGCAAGGCAGGAAAGGGAGAGCAGGGCAGGGCAGGGTAAAGAGGAAAAGAAGCCAAGGAAGCAGGAAAGGCAGACTCGGTACACAATTCATGATAAGGAAGCACAGTCGTTTGTCTGAGAGGGAAGGCATGTGAGCAAGGAAAAGAGGCAGGGAAACGAGGACATGGCAAGGAAGTGGAGCTGAGTAGGACAGAAGGCAGGACATAAGGCAGAATATTATAGCAGTAAGGATCGGATGGATAGCTGGGGTGAGGAGATAGGCAAAGCAGAGTGACAAGAGAGATAAGAAGGACAGGTTGAGTGCACAGATAGGCCCAGTGGTGGAACGAGACTGATAAGAGATAGGCAAAGTAGTGTAAAAGACATGATAAGGATGACAGATAGGCGGAATAGCAGAGCAAGGAAGGTAGGTAGGACAGTTTAGTAGGACACCTTGGCAGTGGAGTGTAACAATGCAAATGAGATGGACAGGTGAGCAGGGCATATGGAGAAAGTAATAGAGTAAAATTCGAGATGGCCAAAGTAGTGTGGAATGACGGGAGATAAAGCAGTGCAGAAGGTTGATAGATTAGTGTAGGGAGACAGATAGATTTTATTATTATTATTATTATTAGTAGTAGTAGTAGTACCATCATCATCATCATCATCATCATCATCATCAATCATCATCATCATTTATGTATTTTTTGATAGGGGGAGGAGAGAGACACACACAACAAGACAATGGAGAGCAGGACGAATGACAAAGACGAAGGACGAATTGACGATGGAGCATATCAGATGGAAAGAGACGAAGAAATATCATCGTGAGGTTTTAGGTCATGGTGGGTTTCGTGATTATTCGACGTTCCTGAATAATACTCGTGATTTTGAGTTTTCGTGACGGAGTGCTTACAATAGAGGTCTGAGAGTATATAAAGTGGAGGGGAAATGGCGCATTCTCTGGTAAATCGGGCATAATTTAGAAACGCGGAAAGTATTCGTTATTTGTTAATCCCTTCGTTACTCGTTTTCCCCCTAAAGGCGAATAACATTAGGGATTGTAAATTGGAATAGATAGACAGATAGATAGACTGATAAAGATAAAAAAATAAAGCTTGTACTAAACGGGATGGTGAAGAGTACGTCTAATCTCATCAACTAGAGAGGTTTTTCTCAGCTGAATAAAATCGTCTGGTGGTAATTAAGGTGAAACAAAAGCAAGACATCACACCAAATGAGTTACTACAGAGTGCTTTAACCCCATCAATGGAGAGGTCTTCCCTAAGCTTAAGAAAATCGTCTGGAAGGAGCAGTATAAACTTACAAGACGTCATGAAACTGAAGGGCATAAGTAATTCAGAAGCACAAGTGAGTGATGTGGTGAAGGTGGTTTAATATGGTGGTGAAATATGGAGTGGCGCTTCGAGCACTTAATCTTGCCAGTGTTTGGAGTAATACTGGTGATGGTGTGGGTGTGGAAGGGTGTAGTGTGTGTGTGTGTGTGTGTGTGTGTGTGTGTGTGTGTGTGTGTGTGTGTGTGTGTGTGTGTGTGTGTGTGTGTGTGTGTGTGTGTGTGTGTGTGTGTGTGTGTGTGTGTGTTAGGGGGTAGTGTGTGTGCGTGTGTGTGTGGAGGTAGGGGATTGAGGTGATGTGTTGCGATGTGTGTGGAGAGGGAAGAAGGGGCATGGGGTGATGTGCTGCTATGTGTGTGTGTGTGTGTGTGTGTGTGTGTGTGTGTGTGCCTGGTGTGTTCGTCTGTGTGGGTAGGAAGCAAATGGCAGTGTGGTGTAGCAGCGGCGGCAGCATAGGTAACTCCCCCTCGAGGCTGTTGGTATTTCATCAGTTTGAATCTCCCGCCAAGGGGCCCAGGTTGGAATAATACTCAGCACATCTCGCGTCTTGATTAACTCCTTCACCCCGAGGACCTGTTCTTCATTTATTCTTGCTGCTTCTAGACGCTTTCCTCAGACCCAAGATAGACGTCAGTGAGGTTAATGATGGATACATGTAGCCCATTTTATTCGATACTCCTCTCTTCTGGGCTACATAAAATCGTCAGAATGTAATAATTACAATCACCGTGAAGTACTTAATTCTCTGTACTTTAAATGTGATGAGTGGGTGTCGTAGTGGAAGAATGTAGTTGAGGACTGAGTACAGAAGGGCCGGGTGGAATGAAGAGAAGCTGAGTTGGAAAAGTTGGAGGAAGGTTTGCGAGGTACCTGAGTGGATGGAATGAAAGACTGCAGTTGAGAAAAAAATGAAGTGTCTGGTGAATGAATGGGGAATTGGATTGAATGAAAGGCTCCAGTCGAATCAGAGTATGGCTGAAGAGTGTATATAAAGACAGAGTAGGATGGAATGAAGAATCTGGATTAAGGATAATGTAGAAGAGTATAAATGTAGGCGGATGAAGTTAGGGGAAAATGAAGGATTGATGCTGGCTCAGGATATGGCTTAGGAGGATATGTGGGAAGTCAGAGTGAGGTAGAGTGAAGGACGACACTGAATCGGAATGTCCACAGGTAACAAAAGTAAACTGAGTACGTGATCGCGGTACTGGGATAATTATAGGTGCCGCGCAGTCACGGTACCCAGGTAAACCAGTCTTCAGGTGCACCATTTAACTCCAGGTGACACTGATACTCCGTTGAGCCCTTCATTGCGGTCACGTGTTTTTATTTATTCTCACTGTCACCTTACAATGTTACTTTCAGAGGACTCTCATTGTGAAGGGGTTAATTTTCTCTCAGTGCATAGATCATTTAACTCTCTTTTTACTTGGCTAGCAGGATGACGTCTTAAGTGTCTCATTCTTTTTGCTTGTAGACGGTGTTATTTAGCCTTGGTGGTGAAGAGGGTAAGATATTTTTCCTGTGCATACGAGTACATCATTTAACTCCAGCATGATTATGTTACACAGTCATGACGTGAGCATCCACAACCTCTATACTATTACCAGACATCACATAACAGAACGTGACGTAATCACAACACATCACGTCTCATCACATCACATGACGTTACATCACCTTACATCACACCACACCCCACCGCGCCACACCACACCACACCATAAACATACCACACATCACATCACACCACCTGGGCCTGATGGTCACCAAGCACAGGGAACATCTTCACGCCACATTCCACTGTCATGCTCACACTTGCGTCGCGAATGGAGGGTTTAGGAGTGCCTGAGTGTCTATTGTTGTTGTTGTTGGTGGTGGTGGTGGTGGTGATGTTGGTGTTGGTGGTGCTGGTATTAGTGATGTGGTGGTGGTATTAGCGTGATGTTGAGTTGCAGCCGTTGACGCTGTGGTGTTGGTTGGTGGTTGTTTTTGTTTATTTTGTTGTTGTTGCATCTGATACAAATGACTGAGCTTCCTTCTGGGGACAGACTCTCGTACTCACCCTTTTAATACTGAGGAAGCATAAATAAAAACGAAAAAATGTATGCAACTTGCTGCTGCTGCTGTTAATCCTAGTCAGTCTGACGTAGCAGACTCGTCGACCACAGGTAAGCAACTGCTACTGTAGGGCCGTCCTACAGGTGCAGTACAGTACATAAACCATGAAGGTAACTAACACCCCCTTATGAGTAGACAAAGCCTCACCAGGGTTGGGTCAGGGTCCTTCCCACTGCGAGGAGCAAGGAAATATGAGGAGGTTTGGCTCACAGATGTATGCGGCAGCTGTTCTACCCGTGCTGCACAACACCACCACGTGTAGGCTTCTCGTCAGCGCCAACAATGCGTAGTGAATGAGTAAAGCCACCCCCCCCCCCAAAAAAAAAAAAGAATGGATAACTGTACTTTCACGAAAAAAAAAAGTTAGCCAACAGTCTTTTGCCGCGATTTTGTCATGCTATCCATATTCCTCATCCCTCTTCGAGTGTCAGAGAGTATCCTTCCTTCTCTCATTTTCTTGGTGTGTACAGTACTTTATATTCCTACCACATATAATAATATTTCCATGCAACACCTTCCACCGCCACAACAGGCAGAGAAGTGTTAACGAACTTTTAATCGTGATAAATACTTGTTCAAATACTTGGTCTTTTTGTTGACGGTAATGGAAGCCTGGTACAATTAAGATTTACCAGGTGACCAGGATTTTAATACCATCTTAAACTGGTTCTCTTGTCTTTTTTTTTTTTTGGGGGGGGGTGGAGGAGTGTTTTAAAAAAGCCCTTTGCTCATCACTAGTGTAGATACTAGATATTTGACGAATGCCGTTGTCGTTTATAAGCAGAAGGTGATAATACAGGTGACAAGAGAACGAGGGAGGATGAAGAAGAAGAAGGAGGGGCAGTATAGGAGAAGGTGAGGGAAGGAGAGAGAGGTTAAGGAAGTTTAAGACAGAGAGGTTATGAGGGATGTTGTCCTAAATAAGTAGAAACTGTCGATGCAGGTGAGAATGAACATGATGAGGAGTGACGAAGAGGGAAGGAGAGTGAAGAAGAGAGGTGAGCAGAAAAGAAGGAAAAGAGAGAGAGCTCAAGAAGAGTAAGGAAGAAAGAGAGATAGAGAGAGAGAGAGAAAGAGAGAGAGAGCTGAGGAAGAGTAAGGAACAGGGCTGTATGAGAAATAGCTGTTGTACTTTATAAGCATTACCTGATAACTTGATGCAGGTGAGAATTAGCTGGCGATACCTGTGCTGGCCAGGTGAACCCCGAGGCCAGTGGGTGAGTGAGCAAAACGAACGAGGAAGATAGGGCAAGGGCAGGGGGGTGAGGGTGAGGGAAAGTGAGGGTGAGGAAGGGGGAGATGGAACGCAGGGTGAGGGAGGATGAGAGTGAGGAAGGGAGCGGATGTTTCCTGGGGTGAGGGAGAGTGAAGGAGAGGAGGGATGGCAGGGTGATGTGAGGGAGGGTAAGATACGGTAATGTGAGAGGGAATGAGGGAGAGGAGTGATTGCAGGGTGATTTGAGATTAAAGAGAAGAGGATTAGGTAAGGGATGGTGCGTACAGTCAGGGTAAGGGAGATGAAGAGAGGGAGAGTGAAGAAAGCCAAGAAGAGGTGGAGACTGAGGAAGGGCAGAAAGAGACCAAGAATAAATGATGCCGGGCAGGAGATGGAGAGTAAAGAAGGGCACGAGGAGACTGAAGAAAAAGAAGAAAAAGACAGAGAATATGTGAAGACCAAGAAGACACAAAGATCGAGAGAAGAGGACCAAGAAGACAAAAAGATCGAGCGAAGAAGACCAAGAAGAGACCAAGTATGAGTGAAGGCGGGTGTGCATACCGAGAGAGCCCCGCGGACGTCATCTCTCCATCAGCTGCCGCACACAGACACTCATATACGGCTTATCTCCCCGCCCAAACAGGACCCCATGCCACAAGGGCCGCTAACTCCTCGTAATAGCTTGATAAACTCCCTGGGCACCTCGGCGGGGGGAAGGATATTTTGGGGATCCTCCTCCCGGCCGGTGAGGAGAGGTCGGGAGAAAATTCATGGCTTGGTTTCTTCGCTGCTTTTACCTGGATCTTATGAAAATTTTGGGGAAAAGACCCATAATTTATAAATCATTGGTCATTTTGGAAAGAAGGAGAAATAATTGATTGATATGTGTTTTGTTTTTTTCTCTTTTACGTGGACGAAAGACTGTTTGGAAGTGTGGAGAGAGAATTCATGGTCTAGTATCAGGATAGTTGTTTTGACTTGAATGAAAGATGGTTCGGAAGGTGGGGAGAATATTTTCTGTGTCAGTAGTTACTTAGACTTGGACAGCAAGGAAAGAAAATAGAGAGAAAATTGACTCAGTGTTCGATAATTCTTCTTTCACGGGTGAGAAACATACTGCTAGGGGGAAATATATCGTTAAGAATTGAATAGTTCGTGTTAGTGCTTTTTTTTTTTTTCTGTCGATATCGATGACAAAATTCTTCGTTTCATATACAACAACTGTTCTGATTGCTCGAAGAGGGAAAGGTAGTTTTAGGAACCTCTCAGGGGGCAGGTCAAGGTGAGAAGAAAATACATACTTTAACACCAAAGCAACAGCTTGACACGAGCATATGATGGGTTGGAAGATGAGGTCAGGAGATATTTTGACGATGATGTGTGATGCCTGAAAAATGAATTGATGAATTAATAAATAAATAGATAAATAAATTAAAACTCTTAATTAGACTTTGCTTACATAATTTGGCATGAATGTATAGCTGTTTTCAAAGGATATTCGTTGGCTAACACTCACTAGCTGTCTTGAGGTAAGGAAGGAGCTGGCTGCTAGAAGTTTCAGGATTTGTCACCATACACAGATCTGCACTTAAGATTCTGATGTTTATGTCATTATTGTTATTATTATTATCATTATTATTATTATTATTATTATCCATCCATCCATCATCCAATCCTACATTGCCCCATGAGGAGCGTAGGAACCCGGGGCTAGGCAGTTGGTCCTGACATTTAAGATGAGAGTGACCAACCTCACTCATCCCTGAGTGGCATTAAGTGAGCAATAAACCCCAACCACCACTTGGATATAAACCTTCACCGGCTCAATTCGATTGGAGCACAATAATTACCCACTAAACCACCAGGCGCCAAAATTTGGTTATATGGTTACCACCCAGCGTAGTAAATGGTTTCCTGGTGTACAGGAAACCATTTGGCTTGTCACTCAGTGTAGAGTCACCCATAGGCAGATGGAGGAGGAAAGTATGGAGGAATGAAAGACAGAAGAGGGAGTGTAAAGTCACCCGTAGGCAGAAGGACGAGGAAAGAATGAAGGAAAGATAGATGGAGATGAAAGGAAAGAAGGATGGAGGAGAGGACAGGGCAGACACCCAAGAGCAGCACTACATTGAGTGAGTGGATGGTGAGCGCCCCCACCTACCACAAATTATAATTATTATTATTATTATTATTATTATTATTATTATTATTATTATTGAACGTTTAACTCACTATACTGGATACTAATAACTTTACACCAATAATTTATACTGTATAAATGTCGATGTTAATGAAGTAACACTTGTACAAATAAACACAGTATTATAAAAAGTTAATATGCAAAAATAAATCGCCAAGGAAGTTGTGATAAGGAGCCTAATAAGAACACGAGTACACAGCCCCTAGTGATGAAGGTAATTAGTCCAGTGCCCCCTACTTCCTTGGGGCAATTTAGGAGCCATTAGTGAGGGCCAAGTGACTCTTTATAAACTGTATAAACTGCGGTGTGGTTATGGTGTGTGGGTGCATGAGGGAGATTGGTGTGGTGTGGTGTGGTGTGATGTGCTGTAGTATGGGGTGGGGTTGTGTGGAGCGGAGTGTGGCGTGGTGTAGTGTGGGGTGGGGTAGGAGAGCGTGTTGATGTGGTGTGATGTGGGGGAGCGTGATGGTGTGTAATGTGGTGTGATGTGAGGGAGTGTGCTGATGTGGTGTGGTGCGGTGTGGTGTGGAGGAGCGTGCTGGTGTTTATCCCTCGCACATCTGGCGGCCGTGTGTCGTAACCCTGGACGTCCTGGGTGTCGTGGGTGTGTCCTGGGTGTCTCGGCTGTGTTTTGGTGTGTTCTAGGTGTCTTGGCAGTGCACTGGTGAGTCCTGGGTGTCTTGGCTGTGTTTTGGTGTGTCCTGGGTGTCGTGATGTGTTTAGTGAGTCCCGGGTGTCTTGGCTGTCCCCTGATTTGTCATGGGTTCCTTGGCTGTGTCCTAGTTTGTCTTGGGTGTCGTGACTGTGTCCTGGATGTCATGGCTTTGTCCAGGTGTGTTCTGAATGCCATCCCCACCACTTCTTCAACTATTCTCGTCAGACGTGATGTTGTACAATTGTTTCTTGGGAAAATACTCATAACTTCAGACATCATCCTCGTATTTCATTTAAGCCATTACCAGAGAAACACATTCATGAAATCTGGCAACACGAGTCCATAGACTTCACCAACTTTTGCGAGGAGTTGTCGCAGATTTGATTTTTTTTTTAACCATCCTGCATTCTCTTGCGAATGTTGGCAGTCTTTAAATTACTTAAAGTCGTAGTATGTTGTCTAGTCGCTTGGCTGTAAAAAAAAAAAAAAAAAGAAAAAAAAAAAAAAACATCGTCTTGTGATAGCTTGAGTAAAATACGTGTGTCTGTAGCAGTCAAAGGGGTTATCGTGGTACTTTTTAGCCTACCAAATACCAGGATTTCCTTTAGGTGGACAAAATAAACTTTTACGGCCCGAATAAAATTTTTAAACGCATTCACAGCAACGAGAGCATTAAGTTATTTTATAGGTTTTGCTCGTTAGGGATCGTTGTCATGGTAATAACTGCCAGTATCTCTCAGTAGCAACACTAACAAATTTCCATGTCAGGATCTGGAAACAGTGACTGAATATTTGTGCAGTATATATCACTCACATTCTCTCATATCTGTTCCTTATGAATTCGTACAGGTACTAAGTTTCACTAACGCCTTCATTACGATGTGAGGTTTTATTTTAGTTTATCCCTCCTAACTACAGATTATTATATTTAGCTTAGATCAGACTATATGTAATTCTTCTAATTCAAAATATGTTGCCCACGGTGAGTAAAAGCGCCAGGAAACAGGAAAAGCAAAAGAAAAAAAGGGTCTCGTGAAGGGATTGATTTTGCAACAAGTAACCAATTAATTTTTGTGTCATGTCTTTCTTATATTATTACTTGCCACCGCCAGACGATTTTTGGTGGATTTGTAGGTAAGGAAAAATCGTACTGTATATTAACCCTCAAGTGGTCGGGACAATTCAAGCATTCTATTCCAGCTAAGCCTAGACGATTATGCTTAGCTGAGAGTGAGTCATAGAGCCTTAGTATTAATACTGTCACCATTAACTCTCTCATGGTCGGGGCAGTTCTGGTATCCATTCCAATTAACGTCACAGGCAACCCCACTCACAACCAGCCCCACTCACAGCCATCCACACACACAATCAACCCCACTCACAGCCAACCCCACTCACAACCAACCCCACTCACAACCAACCCCACCCCATCCACCACTCACTCAACCCCAGCTATGTCACAACTCAAGGACGGGAGGTTAGGGTAGGGTGGAGGGTAGGGGGATAGTGGGGTCATCATGTCATCTGGTTCCAGTCCTCGCTATCCGTCAGCATCAGCGACCACTAGCCCTTCCCCCATCCCCTCACACTAGCCCTCTCCTCTTCCTCTCCCCTCCCTTCATACTAGCTTCCTTTTGTACCTCCTTCCATCTCTTCATACTGGCCCTCTCCTTCACCCTCTCCCCTTCCCCTAGCCTATCCTTTCCCCTGTCTTCATAATAGACTTTTCCCCTCCCCTCCCCTTCCCACCCAACTCCATTTCCCTCATGTTAGTCCTCTTCCTTCCCCCTTTTCTTACCTTCTTCCTGTCCCTTCCATCATACTGGCTAAAAATAGGATTCATTTCCCTGAGCTCTAGCCATCTCTACCCCTCACCTCTCTCACTAGGCACTCCTGTTTCTCCCTTCTACTCATACTGGCCATCCTGTTTCTCCCCTCTTCTCACACTAGTCTCCTTTGCTTCACACTAGCTCTTGGAGTCAACATTACTCTTGTCTCTGTAAGTCTTAATCTCCCACCCATCTCCTGTCCAGCCCATTCTTACAACTCTTGCCTCTCCTTTTCTGCCTCCCGTCCCCTTCCCTTCTGCAACTGTGCATTCCAACCTTTCTCTTCCCTCTTCTCCCCTCCCCTGCCCATGCTACCCTTGTCCTTTTCTTCCCCTCTCTTCCCTCTTCCTTTCCCTCTCAAGTTCTTTGCCTCCACTTGCTTCTCTTCTCTTCCATTCCCCTCCCCTCCTTGCAAGTTCTCTCATCCGTCCTTCTTCAGACATTTTCTCTCCTTTTTCATCTCTTCCACGATCCGCAGCCCTTCTCTTCTCTCATTCTTAATCGTCTCTGTTCCTTGTGTCTTTGCCCCTTTTCTTTCTCTTCTCGTCCTCCTCATTCCTGTATCATCTCTCGTTTTTTTGTCTTTTCCTTTTTCTCTTTTTTCATCTTTACTCATATTTTTAGTTCAGATCCTTTCCTTCTTCCCCGTTTTTCTTTCAATTCCACCCGTTCCTTACATCCACTGGCATCCCTTCTCTTCTGTTACCTTCCCTTCCCTCCTTTCCTGCCTCTCTCCTCCCCTCTGTCCTCTCCTTCCCCTCCCTTCGCTCCCCTCCTCTCTCCTCCCTTCTCCATCCCTAACAGTGGGTGAGGCAACAGATGGATAGGATAAGAGGAGGAAGTGCAGGTACGAGACTAGGTCCCTTCTGGAATCCTTTTTGTCAGTGTGGACCGAGGTGTGTGTGTGTGTGTGTGTGTGTGTGTGTGTGTGTGTGTGTGTGTGTGTGTGTGTGTGTGATTGACAGGCTGCAAATTTACTGTAAAGATGTTTATCGTTATTATTGTTATTATCATTGTTATTATTATTATTATTATTATTATTATTATGATTATGATTATGATTATGATTATGATTATTATTACTACTACTACTACTACTACTACTACCAGTACGACTACTACTACTACTACTAACAAAACTCGACAAAAACACTGCTACCCTTTTACTATAATGGCCAAACCAGCCCTTATTTACCTCAACCCTCACCTTTATCACCCCAACACGTCCCTCACCCCAACAACCCACTATGCACCCCACTTGTTTCCATCACCCCACCTCAGACCTGCAGAAGAGAGAGAGAGAGAGAGAGAGAGAGAGAGAGATGGAGTAATGTGTCACAGCTTACCAGAGACGAATTGAACCCCATCTCTCGCCATTAGAGCTTATTCACCTGGCCAGGGACGGGTTCGCTGGGTGCAGGTGAGGATGGAGTGCAAAGAGGTGTGTCAGGTAAATATTTTGAGTGCGGTTTACCTGTGCAGGGGTGTTAATTGGGGATTTGAGGAGGTGTGTGTGTGTAGTGGGGGTGGCTTTCTCTCTCTGTCTCTGTCTGTCTGTCTGTCTTTCTGTGTGTGTGTGTGTGTGTGTGTGTGTGTGTGTGTGTGAGAGAGAGAGAGAGAGAGAGAGAGAGACTGAAAGCAATCGGAGCCGATAGCATGAGACAGCCATGGAAAATTAAAGAGCTGCTATTGAGACTGTTATTGATGGTGACAGAGAGATGGCGAGAGAGAGAGAGAGAGAGAGAGAGAGAGAGAGAGAGAGAGAGAGAGAGAGAGAGAGCACCCGGCAGTGACAGGGTGTGTGGGTCTTGTGTTCAGGGAGGTTAAACAGATGATTAACGAGGTGCGCTGCTTGGGGGAGGGGGGAGAAAGAGGGAGAGAAAGGGGGGAGAAAAAAAGGGGGGGAGAAAGGAGAGACAGAGAAGAGGTGGTAGAGGAAGAGAGGAAGAGGAGGGGGAGAAGATGCCGATGGGATGGTAGGAAGAGGAAGAAAAAGGAGAAGATGGAGAAGAGGAAGGTGAAGGTAGAAGAGGAGGTGGAATGAGGAACAGAAGAAGAGGGAGAAATAAGGTAAAGAGGAAACAGAAGAGGAAGAGGGAAGGGAAAAAAGTACAGTAGAGTTGGGAGAAAATATTGGAGAGAATTGGGGAGTAGGTGGAAGAGAAGAAGTGGAAAGCAGAAGAGAGAGAGGGGTGGAAGAAGAGGGAGAGATGAAGGAAAGGGACATGGAGTTTGGGGAAGCGACGTGAGGAAGAAGGTTGTAGGGAGCTGAAAAACACTGAGGGGATGTGAGTAGATAGGAGGAAAAATAGGGAAAAAATGGGGAAAACTGGGAGATGATGAAGGAGAGGCGGTGTAAATGAGAGAGGATAGAGGCAGTGCAAATGGAAATCAAATGACAAGAGATACGTTGGTCATCATCATCATCATCATCATCATCATCATCATCATCATCATCATCGTCTTCATTTTAATGTTGGGGTGGTAGGGAGGGGTGTGCTGTGGGTGGTGGAGGGTGGGGGTGGTCAGGGGGGGGGATTGCGGAAGGGAGGGGGGGGGGACAGTAGGCAGCGTCAATAGCCTTGTTTTTGCCCATGATGGATGCCCCTGCTGCACCCCTCCTTGCCACCCACCCTCGCTCCCAGGCTGTCTCTCCCTCGCTCCCTTGTTTACGTCACGCCGGTAAAACGCATATAGCCACCAGAGGATAAAACACACACACAAACACACACACACACACACACACACACCACCAAAGTTTGATGCAATAGTAAATATATGACCTGGTGGGAATAACCAAAATAAATAATTAAAAAAAAACACACATACACACACAGCATCTCCAAAGATCAAAGTCTTCTAAAACACGTATTCAGTAAAACACACACAACCAGCAGAAATTAACTCCATATGAAAAAAACACGAAGGAAAGCAGGAATAAAAACTCACACAAACAAAAAGAAATTCATACAGATTACAGGAAAGCGTAAACATGTCAATACACAAAGTTGACAAAGAGTACGTTCAGAATAAGTGATGAATAAGAAGAGAGAAGCTGAAATAAAACAGTTATGAGAGAACAAACACATCAAGAAAGGCGATAAATCCAGGGCAAGGAAAGCATAACCAAAGATAAGAGTGAATGAAATGATAATAATAATAATAATAATAATAAATGATAATAGTCATTTCCATACAATCATCATGACTCTCTAGTGTGAAGCAGAGACGCACGTACTGTTTCATGTAATTTCTTCCCATGTTCTCCTATCCACGCCTTGAAATGCAATGGTGAAACTCGTCCCTATTAACACGTTCCCAGATGCCGCGGTTCTCACAGGGTAGGGGGATACGGGGCCGCGCAAATGAAAGCCGCGTTATTCCTATTCCGCCGCGTAAATGAAGGATGGCGGGCGATATCCAGGCCATTCCCAGGGGCAGATTTTTTCCGCATTTTTTCCCAGTGTTCCTCGTGATGGTGATGATGAATGATGGATTTCCTGGTCAGGCCGCAAAATAAGTCCCGCTAATAACAAGCCAGGGTCCCCTTCCCTTTCCCCTGCGCCCTTCCTCCCCTTCCTCCTGTTCCCCCTTCCCTCCCCTCCCCCCGGCCAATAAGTACCGTGTTGTCCCCCCCCCCACAATAGAGAGGGGCGTCGGAGATGGGTGAAAATCGGGGCAAATCCTCCTCTCTCTGCAAACGCCTTAACCTCCTAACCCTGCTTTGACCTCGACCTGCCTGTTTGCGGTGAGACTAGGCGGGGTTTATCGCGGAAATGGGTGAATGGGGGTTTGGTAGATACATAAAAGCTTCCCCACATGCGCCGTTAGATTACGTTGTGTGTTTTTCTCTCCTTCCTTCGTTTTGGCGCGGCTTTGGTCGGGTCCGGACGCGTGTCATATTCATCTGATTTTGGGGACTCATCTACGCTGATTTTTTTATGCGCTGCGGGGGTGGACGAGGGAGGGAATGGAGGGAACTGGTAGGGAAGGGAGAAGGGAAAGGAGATACGAGAGGAGGGGAGAAGGGAAGGAAGAAGGGGAGTGTGGGATTGATAGGGAAGGGAGAAGGAGGGCGAGAATGGTATGGAAGGGAAGGAGATATAAGAGAGAGAGAATGGAGGGAACTGGTAGGGAAGGGAGAAGGGAAAGGAGATATGAGAGGAGGGGAGAAGGGAAGGAAGGAGGGAAGTGTGGGATTGATAGGGAAGGGAGAAGGAGGGAAAGAATGGTATGGAAGGGAAGGAGATATAAGAGAGGGAGAATGGAGGGAATGGAGGGAGAGAATTGGTAGAGAAGGGAAAAAGGAAAGGAGATATGGGAGGAGGGGAGGGAGGGAATGACAGGAGGGGAGAGAATGGTAGAAAAAAAAGAAATGAAGGTAGATATAAGAGGATGGAACAGGGATGGAAGGAGGGGGGAAGAGGGAATGGTAGGGAAAGGAGAGAGGAAAGGAAATATGAGAGGAGGGGAGAGGAATGGAGGGAGGAGAGGGAGAGAGGGAAGGAGAGAAATGCTAGAGAGGGAGGAAGGAGAAGAAGATAAAGTTGAGGAAAGGAAGAGAGGGAGGAGGATAGGATAGGAAGGCAAGGATTCGATGCTTTTAGAGAGGAAGGTCTGGGAAGAATATAGGAAGGGAGGAAAATGGCGGGAAGGAGAAAATCGAGAATGGAAGAGGGGAGGGAAAGAGCGAACGGCTAAACAAGGAATGGGGAGGAAGTATAGGAAAGGAATGAAAGGAAGGGAAAGAAGAGTAAGAGGAAGAGAGGGAAAGAATAATTAATGCTACAGACCGAAATAAATAGTCTTCAAAGTCACATGCATCTTCATATGTACTGTATTGTAGCTCTTATTACCAACACATATCAAATCGCAAGCCATAATTTGCAACCCCCAAATTTCCTCACCCATTTCAACCCCCTCCGTCAAAGTAACCTTGCCTCTCTCACCTTTGCTTTCTCCTGCACAGGTAAGTGAGGCACCGTCCCTTTCTGCTTTAAGATCTGCCGACTGAGTGTTCGCGCCCCAAGGACCCCCATGGCACAGGTGAGACGGCATAAATTTCCACACCTGAGGGAACTGCGTGAGGGAGAGGGGGGAAGGAGAGGGAGTTTGAGGGTGAGAGTGTGTTTGAGGGAGGGGTGAATAAGGGTGGGAGAGGAGTGGATGTGTTTGTGTGTTGGGGAATGTGTGTGGGTCTGGATAAGGATGTGTTGTGGTGTGTCTGTGGGGGGGGAGGTAAGGATGTGTTGTAATTGTGAGAGAGAGAGAGAGAGAGAATTTTCTTTTATATAATGGAACTTGCTATTCATGTATTTTTTCAGCCACTGGTATATAATTTTTAGCTTCTCCTGTGGATCTAATGTCACATATCAAAAAGTAAAATCAATATCAGCTTTATTATCCGCTTTCAAAATTAATAAAGCAACTAACTGACTACAAGGGTAAACAAGAGGAGGAATGTGACCAGATAATCCACTTTATTTTTATAGCCAGCCTTCATTACCAGTTCCGGAGATCCTAAACAATGACGGTATCGACTCTGTTGTCCGTGAGTGCAATTTTTAAAGGACCCGGGTTCGTGTTTATAAAGTGTCTTAATTATACAGGATGAGCAGGTCTTTTAACACTTTGCTCTTTTCAAAAATCGTGTACTTTTTTCCATTTTTTTTTTCCCATGTAATATTCCCATAGTTGGAATGAAAAATGCTTGACACCTGTAAGATAAAAGGTACAGGTGGACACGAGCAATACTATCCACACTTTAATCTCAAATCAGGTTCGTAATTTTGGCCCCAGCATTCTCGAGGGACACCAGAACCACCAAATAACGATATCTGTTGACTTGACTGATAAATAAGCAGCGTTTTAGTGAGGGGAGATTTTAACCGATGTTGTTATAATGGGCGAGGGATACTGTTGCTTGTGTTGGTGAGAGAAATAATTCTGATGCGGGATGACACACTTTCCCTTTTAGTCTTTTTATTTACCGACCGTTTTATTAAATTTTACAAAGGTGTTCCGAGTGGAGGGGTAAATTAATGAGTGCTGTGTCAACTCTTTGCAGTTCGTAAGATTTCTCGTACGCAGAAAAGATATCGTCTGGAAGCTGGAGGAATATTGTTGCAAATACGTAGTGGGATTTGATTTTTTTGACAGACCTAGAACTATTTATTTATTTATTTATTTTTTTTGATGGAGTCCAAAGAATATACGTTCTCTTACTTTGTTGTTGTTGTTGGTTATTGATCAGTAATTAAGTGTTGCCGAAAAATAAGAGAGGCATGACACCCTCTTCTTGTTGATTACACCTTTCATAGATCAAGCGTTTTTCTCACCTGAATTACGTCGTAAGTGAAGTCCTGCCATCTTAAGTAGCCCACTCTCAGTCTGTATATAATTTTTCATCAGTTCCAAGACACACTAAGTTTGTAGTATAAGGATTGCCGTATTATTATTATTATTATTATTATTATTAAATTATTATTATTCTCAAGCATACTAATTATCACAAAAAAAGAAAAATGGAAGAAAAACGTATCAGTCTGTAGCCCGGATTATAGTATCAGATTTACCTTATATATTATTAATTTTAAACCATACTATTTATCACGGCTGAAAAAGTAGGGGGAAAAAAATTACCTTATCACCCGGACTGCACCATCACCCCTGCCTTTCCTCACCTCGCCTCATTGCCACAGCCTCACCGCGTCTTTGATTACAGCGCCACCTTCCATTAAGTCTTACAAGTCGTCCGGTGATGATCCCAGAGCCATGATTGTGTTAGCACGCCTCGGTGACCGCCAATTCGCCGATAAAATGAGGGTACTCAATATAACGTTCGAGAGAGGAGGGTGAGGGGAGATGGGTGAGGGGAGGGGGAGTAGGGGAATGAGTGAGAGGAAAGAGAGGGGAGTAGGAGATAGGGGTGGGGGGATAGGTGAGGGGGAGAGGAGGAAGGGTGATGGGGAGTGGAGACAGGAAGGGGGAAATGAAGGAAAACATAGAGTAAGAAATGGGGTAAAGAATGATGGCTGGGGGCAGAGGGAGAGAGAGAGAGAGAGAGAGAGAGAGAGAGGGGGGGGAGGGAGGGAGAGAGAGAGAGAGGGAGGGAGAGACAGAGGGGGGGGAATATGAGTGGGATACAAGTAGGAGAAGGGAGAGAAGAATCATGAATATTAGAGAGGAGGGGGGAGAGAGAGCTCGAATATTAGAAATGAGGAGGAAACAATGAAAGGAAAATGAGATGGTAATGAATATGAACGTAAAGCAAAAAGAAATGAGAAGAGACGAGGAAATAAGAAAAGAAATGAATACAGTAACGAAGCAAATGAAGGAATATAAGTGATATCAAGAGGGAACGGAGCAAGTACTACTACAACTACTTACTACTACTACTTCTACTTCTACTACTACTACTACTACCACTAACCACCACAGCTAACAATAATAATAAATAATAGTAAGTGGGGAGCTAGAGAGATATGAGTGACTGGAGGGAGGGATGGAGCCGTCAGGGAGGATGGATGACGGGAGGTGAGAGGCGATATGGCCTGACCTCTGTACCTTCAGGCCTTTATCACTGTCTATTTTTATCTATTGTCTATCTATCTATCTATATCTCTGTTTGTCTATCTCTTATCCTGTCGTTATTTCTGTCTTGTGTATGTTTTTATGGATCCGTCTGTCTATCTGTTTTTCTCTATCTATCTGTCTCTCTGTCTGTTTGTCGCTTCTTCCAAGTCCGCTTCTGCCTTTCATCCTCCCCCTCTCCCCTCGCCTTACCTTCCATTTCTATTCTTCCCTCCTCCCCTCGCTTCCCCAGTTGTCAGCTTCTCCCCCCTATCTTCAGGACTTACAGTAATCGACCCCACTCTTTGCCCCCTCCCCCCATTTCATTTTCCCTCTCTTCTTGGCCCCTCTCACCTTCCCATCTTCTTTCCATGCTTCATCTTTCATTCCTTTACCTTCTTACCCGCCTCTTCCCTCCTCCTTCTCACTTTGTTTTCCCTTCTCTTGCCCCCTTCTCTTCCTCATTCCACCTTCACCTTCCCTCTCTCCTTCCCCAGTCGCACCTTCCCTTCCCTCCCCCCCCTAATCTTCCCTCGCCCTCTCACCCTTCCTTACCATCTCCCTCCTTCCTACCTTTGCCTCATCTACCTCCCCCAGCGTCACTTTCCTTCCATCATCCCCTCCCTCCTCCCACCTTGATCGATCACTCACTCTGGCTCCTTCCCCTTCACTCTAGCATCCTCCCTCCTATCCTTCGTGCCTTCCCAAACTCACCTTCCCCTCCATCCTATCCTTCACTCACCATCATCATCCACTTCCCTCTTTTTATCCTTTGTGCTCCTACCTCCAAAATAACGTTCCCATTCACATCCTTCCCCCTCACATCTCTATATCTCTCATATTCTTCATGTTCTTCATCTCAAAGCTCTTTTTCCTCTCCACCTCCCTCTCCCAATTCCCCACTTACTTTCATCCCCTGTCCCATTTCCCTTGTTTCACTGTAATTGCCTCTTTCCTCGCCACTACCTCTTCCCCCCTAAATTCATTCCCCTTCACCGTCGCTGCCCCACCCCCACCACCAATTACTTTCCTCACCTCTCTCCCGCACCATCACCCCACACCTGTAACAGTCATTTCCTCACTCCCACCATCACCACTCACTTTTACCCCTTCCTCCCTTCTCCCTCACCATGAAACTCCCCCTCCCCCCCCCTGTATCATCTCCCTCTTCCTCCCACACTCACGTTCCCCCTCCCACCGTCACCCCCACTCCAACTCCTACCCCCTTATCCCTGTCATTGCCTCATCGCCAATATAGGACTCCCATCTTTACGGGCAAACTTGAGGTCCTCTCCTCTCCTCCACCGCCCAAGTTTTTCCTATAAGAATTTGATGCTTATGTTCATGTCATCGGTTTTCCCCTTGGCCCTTCTCCTTCGTCGTCTTTCTGGCTCTCGTGTTTTCCCCTTTTTCCTTTTTTTCCCCCCTTATTTCATGGGTTTGAAGGTCGAGGGAGGTTGGGGTCCATTACTCGCAATTGCTACTCAGAGGCTCACGACTGGTCACCCTTGCCGTAAATTCTGAGCCACGTCACGTAGCCCTGGTCTCAGACGTATGCTCATGATAAAAAGAGGCAATATTGGGCTGAATGATGGATCAATTAATGGATTATGTTAAACACACACACACACACACACACACACACACACACACACACACACACACACACACACACACACACACACACACACACTGTTTATTTGTTTGCTTGTCTGAATGTCTTGTCTTTCTATTTGTCTCTCTGTCTGTTTGTATCTCTCTCCTTTCTCTCTTTCTTTGTCATTTTTTTCCCTCCTAGTCCATCCTACCTCTCACCTAAACTTTCCTCTTACCCTCTTCCTTGTAGCATCTTATATCTTCTCAGGTCGGCTTTTCTTTTTCCTTTTTCTCTCATACCTCTTCTTCCCTCTTCTTTTTTTCTCTCCTCTTCCTTCTACCATTTTCTCCCCATTTTCTTAACCTTCCTTCCCTTTAATTTTCTTTTTTCGTTATATCTGCATCTTCATTTTTTTTTTTTTTTGCATTTTTCACTTTCATCCTCTTTTCCTCGTAAATTATGTTCTCACCTTTTCATCCAGTGTTTTTGTTCTATCGAGTATTTTTTATTCTTTTTCTTGTCTCCTAATCTCTTCATTGTCTTCTCATCAGTACTTTAACACCCCTGATTTCAGGTAACTTTTCTTCCTTTGTCTTTCTCCCACTTCCTGCCTCTCTTTTTCTTCCTTATATTTCCTTACAGCACTTGTTCTCTCCAGCATCCATCCTTCATTTTCATCTCTCACTCTCCTCTCTTTACTTCCCTCCTTTTTTCACCCTCTGTCTTGCTTTCTTCATTCTCTCCTTTCCCCCTCTGCCTTCCTTCCTTCCTCCCTTTCCTCCTTCCTTCCTTCGTGTCCCCCTCTGCCTTCCTCCCTTCCTTCTTCCCTCCCTCCTTCTCTTCCTTCCCTCCCTCCTTCTCTTCCTTCCCTCTCTCCCTCCCTCCTTTCTTCCTTCCTGCCCTCAACACCTTCCTACCAGCACCTCGCCGCATCACCCCAGCACCCCTTACTCGTGTTGGCGGTCCCTTATTTAGTCACACTCAATGGTATTCTTCGTCATGACTTGAGCACCAACTTGTCGACACTCATAGGGCGGGGTGGGGGCGGGGGGGGGGGAGGGTGATGAAGGGTGATGGGAGATGGGGAAGGGTGAAAAAGGGTGAAGTGGGGTGGGAAAGGGTGAAAAAAGGTGAAGGGAGGTGGGGAAGGGTGAGAAAGGGTGAAGGGATGTGGGGAAGGGTGAGAAAGGGTGAAGGGAGGTGGGCAAGTGTGAGAAAAGGTGAGGAGAGGTGGAGAAGGGTAAGAAAGGGTGATGGGAGGTGGGCAAGGGTGAGAAAAGCTGAGGAGAGTTGGGGAAGGGTAAGAAAGAGTGAAGGAAGGTGGAGAAGTGTGAGGAATGGTGAAGAAAGATGAGGAATATGGGAAAAGAGTAGAGCGATGTTGAAAAGAGAGAGAGAGAGAGAGAGAGAGAGAGAGAGAGAGAGAGAGAGAGAGAGAGAACAGGAAAAGAAAGAAGATATGAGTGGGGACGGGTCGTGTGGGATTGGAAAAAAGGTCGGGTCTGATCGGGTAGGGTCGGGTCTGGAAATCTCGAGTTAGTGGGTGAGGGGTGTGGGAAGGGACGTGGGAGAAATGGATGGAGTGGGACAGGGAAACGGTCGATTCTGGTCGAGTGGAGTCTGGATGGGTCTGGATGTGGGGGTGGGGTCTGGAAGGGTCAGGTCGGGTCGGGGTGAGTGGTGAGGGGGTGGGGTGCGTAGCAGAGGCGAGCACATCAGTAATGGACAGTGATGGATCATTATGAGCGGTTGGCCAGATGGATAAAACACAATAACCGAGACAATAAAAGATACGGACAGATCGAGCACTGATTACCCCTACCCTGATTGTCGTGGCATCGATCCAGCCAGACAGAGACAGAGTAGGAGAGGAGATGGGGGAATAGGGGATAAATAGAGGGAGTAGGGTGACAGGGAGAAGAGAGGGAATAGGGAAGAGATGGCTATGTAGACGGAAGAAGATATGGGAGTAAGTGGGAATAAGGGAGAGATGGATTTATAGATGGAAGAATATATGAGAGAATGATGGAGAAAGGAGGGAATGTGAAGGCAGGAAGACGAGAGGGAAAAAATGAGAGATGATTGCTTAGATGGAGAGGGAGAAGGAAGAATGATGGATAAAAACTGAGGGGTTGGGAGAAAGGAAAAACTGAGGCGAAGAGGAGAAAACCAGACAAGGACAAAAGCGTCGGTGAAAAAAGAAAGAGGGAGCGTAGAACAGAATTTAGATGGATGAACAGAAGAAAAAGGGGAAAAAGGAGGTAGAAGAAGAGAGAGAGAGAGAGAGAGAGAGAGAGAGAGAGAGAAATGGACAGACATAAGCAGGAGAAAAGGGAATACAAGGGAAAAGATAGATAATAATGAGACGGAAATTAGAAAGGAGGAAGGGGAGGAAAGAGAGTTAGGAAAATGATAAAAATAAAGGGAAAAGAGAAGACATGGATGAATAGGAGGGGCAAGAAAATAGGAAGGAAGGAAACGGGAAGATATGGGAAGAGGAGAGGGAGAAGGGAGAAGTATTGCAGACTAAATGGAAAAGGAAGAGATAAAAGATGCAGAGGGAGGGGGAAAACGGAAGAACCAGGCAGAAGAAAGGAGAAAGCAGAGAAAAAATGGATAAGCAGAGAAAGAGCAGACAGGGAAAAAAGGGCGGATGTAAATATGAAGATGAAAAGCGGAGAAAAGAGATGAATGAACAGAAGATGAAGGGAAAGGAAGATGATGGGGGAAGGAGAGAAAATGAGAAGGACAAACATGGATGTACGAGGAATGAGGAAGGAAAGAAGGTAACAAATGTAAATATTCGTTATTGGAGTAAAGGAGTTGACTGACAAGCAAGAAACAGAAAAAAAAAATAAAAAAAAAATAACTAAATAAAAGGAAAACAGAAACAGGACCAGAAAAAAAGGAAAACAAAACTAAATAGAAGGGAAAAAATTAACTAATGAAGAATGTGACAGCGAAAGAAGGATCCAACATAAGTAATTACAAAAGAAAAGAAAACTGTAAACGAAAAAATATTTATGTATACAAAGTAAAAATATATCGTCAGCGAACAGAAAAAAAAAGAAAAAGAAAGAAAGAAGAAAATTAGGACTAAATTTGGAGACTGAAGGAGAGTAAGTGAATTAAAGGTAGGAAATTAAGGAGGAGGGGGGTGGGGGGGAGAGGGAGTGGGGAAAGGGGGTGGAGAGGAAGGAAGAGACGGGCCTAATGACGTCAGAGTGGGCAGGCGGAAGGAAGACTCGCTGGAGAGGAGGGAAAGAAGGAGAAGGAGGAGGAGGAGGAGGAGGAAATGATGATGATTAGGAGGAGGAGGAGGAAAATGATGATGATGATGAGGAGGAGGAGAAGGAGATAGAGGAGGAAAATGATGATTTTGAGGAGGAGGAGGAGGAAGAGGAATGAGCAAGAGAGGAGAAGAGGAAGAAACAGCGAACAAGAGGAATGGGCAGGAAGGATGAAAAAAAAGGAACCGAGAAGTGAGGAAAAATGATGAAAAAAGTAGAAGAGGGAACTGAAAGGTGATGAAAAAAGGGCAAAGAAAACAAGGAAAGAAATGGAAAGCAGTTTAAGTATGAGACACTGAGAAGGGGTTTTAGAATGAAGATATGAAAAATGGAAGAAAAATATGTTACAGTATAATAATAATAAAATAATAAAACGATCAAGGAGAACATTGTTAGAAATTTAAGCTCTCAGAAAAATGGATCGAAAACAGGGTGAGAAGGAAATAAAATCAAAATAAGCTTAAAAAGAAGTCTACGAATATTTAATGCTTAGAAAAAGTAAACAGTGTCGCATCTCAAAGCTCAGAAAAATAAATGGCTTAAGTTGGATATACCTTAAATTATGACTGCAGAAAAAGACAGAAGTATGTGATGCAAGGAAAAGAATCAGCATAAGCATAAATAATGAATGGGAAGGAGAGGGGAAGGAGTGGAAGAAGCATGAAATATGAGAGTGTGAATGAAAAAACTGGGAAGAAGAAATGTAGAAGAGACACGCGAGGAGACTGAAAGATAATTTTAAAAGGTAAACTATAATGAAAAGAAAGTAAAAGCGGAAAGTGTATGGATTATATTTTTTTTTCTTGCTACACTCAGACGATTTTAGGCAGACGAGGTGAGATTTCTGGCTGTGAAGGAGCTAAAGGAGGATATTTTTACGCCTTTTTGTTACAGACGATTTTCTTAAGCTGAATATAATCGAATGAAGGTAGCTAGCATAGGTAATAATTCACAAACGCTTTATGTCAATTTTCTTACTATTTACTAAGAATTATGCTCGTTGACACTCCGTTTTAGCCGTCATCTCGTTGGGTTCAGTTGAGGCGGAGTGAAAGGGCGGGGTAATATTTTAATGTGTTTATGTTCTTCCTAGAGAGATTTACGCTCGTGGTCACTTTATTATGAACGTCGTTTTGGGGGTTTGTTGGTTTTGTGGTGCAGGAATAATGATTTGTCTCGGTGTTTATGCAAGAATGATAAACAAAACAAAAAAAAACACATTAATTTGTCATGGTGCATATGAAAAAAATATGTACGTGAGAGAAAGAGCAGAATGACTTAGAATTTATGCAGAAATGTCACGTGCAAGAAAAAGCGGAATGATTTGGTGTTTATCCAAGAATGATGGACGAACAAGGAAAAGGAAAATGATATGCCTTAGTGTTTATGCAAGTGATATACGTGCAAGAAAAAGCAGAATAATTTGTCTTTGTACTTAGGCAAGGATGACAGACGTTTGTGGACACTTATTTTCGTCACATTCTCATTACTTTAAGATTTTTCGTAAGCCAGTGCTTTATTATGCACTTTAGATCTTAAAATCCTCGTATTTATATTACTGATGCAATTTATGTCGATACTAGAAACATGTGAATAAATCTGAGAGAGAATCGTGGGGTTGTGTAATGCAGAATAAATGGCAAAGGAAAAGGTTTTACGAGCTCTCCAGACGATTTTATTCGGCTAAGGCATGGCTCCTCGTATTGAAGGGGTTTATTGAGGCTGTATCTAACCCCTCCAGTTCAAAGAGGTACATCTTAAACTGAATAAAATCGTCTGGAGATGCCAAGAATTTAAAGAAAAAAAAAGAAGATATTCCCAGAGTCCTCAATGGGTTTGGGATTTGAGTAAGTAGCGTGTCGAAAAGAAAGATTGATTTGATGACAGTCGTGGATATTGACTCATTACGCCTTGGTTAATTGTCGGGGTAATTACTGTAATATTATACTATTATTTTAAGTGGATAATATAGTGTTTGTGTTTGTGAGAGAAGGATTTACGTTGTTGGACAATCTATTGCTTGTCGTTAACTGAGATTTTGTTGAAGTAGGGAAAGAAAGGGAAGGATTTGAGTGTGTGTTGGGGGTGCTTGTGTGTGTGTGTGTGTGTGTGTGTGTGTGTGTGTTAAAGAGCATGGAACCGGCAGAGTAAGAGCTTCCCCGTTGATGTCACTCGAGGGAATAATGAGGAGTGGAGTCGAGGCGGAGGAGGAGGAGGAAGAAGAGGAGGTGGTGGAGCCTGGAGGAGAGGAGGTTAAATCTCTTGTTACTCAGCTCTTGTGCATTCTGCTTTCACTAATTTCCTTGCACACTTACAATTCCACATCTCTTTCGTTCCTGACACAGAATCTCCCCACACTCCTCTGCCTTCTTACTATAGCCTCGTACAAACACCTGCTTCCCTCCCCACTACTGCCCTGTACATTTCGCTTGTGGCCTTAATAACACATCTACCCCATCACACTGTTAACTCTATCCTCCTATCACCTTATGCATGCCTTTCTTCCCAACACACCTGTCCACACCCTAACCCTTTTCTCAGATCCTGTACCTGTCCAGTTAACTTCCTCCCTCACCCTCCGTCCCTTCAACAAATTCTTTCTAGACATTACTTATCTTCTTCCCTCACCTTTCATACCTCTCCCACACCTTCCATTTTCCTTCTTCTCTTCCATTCTGTTTCCTGGAACGCCGCTCCTCCTTCACTTTCATTTTCCTTCTTCAACTTTCATCCTTCCTCCATCCACTTTTTCCTCTTCTTTTCCATCGCTACTTTCCCTCTTGTGTCATTCCCGTCTTCCTCCTTCCCGACATTCCCATCCCATCCCAATGTCTTTCCTAGGTCCTCTTTAACCCATCTTTACTCTTATTCTCTCTGTTTCTCTCCACCGTCCTTCATCCTTCCTTCCTTCTCTCCGCCTTCCTTCACGTTCTCTCTCGTCTTTCCCTTTCCAGTCTTCTTTCCGTCCTCTTCTTTCCTTCTGCCATCCTTCACTAGTCCTTCTTTCCCTTTTCTCTCCTTCAGCCCTTGCTCTTTCATCACCCTGGCTCCCTCATACTTCCCAAATCTTCTTTCCATTCTCCTTTCCTCTCTCTTCCATTCTCCAATCCTTCATTTTTTTTTTTTAGTTACACCCACTTTCTGTCCCCCCCACCTTCATTCACCTCTTCCTGTTTCCCTTCCCTCTCTCTCTCTAGTCCCTCTCCAGTCTTCTTTCCCTTCCCATCTCTCCTTCCACCTTTTTTTTTTTTTTCTCACAATCTCCTTCATCCCTCCCCTCTTACCTTCCACCATCCTTCACCTCTTCCACCTTCCCTCTCCACCTTCCTGTTTGCTTCCATTCTTCTTCAATCCTCCGCCTTTACATCCAACATCCTTCACCTCTTCCTTCTCTTTCCCTCTCCCTTCTCCCCAGCCCTCAGCCCCCAGCCCCCAGCAGAGAGGTCCTAGGGAGGGCTGGGGCCGACAAGTTCCTAGGGGATTCATTAGTGCCCTTCGACCAGGCTCCCTTCCCATCCCGTTCTGCTCCCTTTCCTCCCTCCTTTCCTCTCTGCGGCGGAGGGAGGGAGGGAGGGAGCGATGGGAGGAGGAGTGTGGAGGAAAAAGAGGCAGGAGAGACAACAGACAGGTACGGGGAGAGAGGGAATGGTGGAGGAAAAGGAGGGAGAGGGGAGAGAAGAATAAGAGGTACAGGGAAGGAGAGAACGATGTGGGAAAATGAGAAATAAGTGAGAGGGAGAGGGAGAGTATGAGTGATGGGGAATGTGAAGAGAAAGAAGTGACGGAAGTAAGGTTGACATAGGGAGGGTGAGACGGGAGGAGGCTGGAATGAGAGTCGACGGGAGGAGAGGAGAGGAGAGGAGAGGGTAGGGAGGAGAAGGGAGAAGAGGGAAGGAGTGAGAGAGCAGAGAGGGGAGGAGAGAAGAGGGAAGGGAGGATAGAAGCGAGGAAACGGAAGATAAGACGAGAGGACAAACCTATGAGAAAAATGAAAAAAAAAAAAGTAGACTCAAGTGAGGGAGAATGAGATGGAAGGACAGAATGGTGGAGGAATGTAAATAGGAATACTTGCAATACGATGGTGACGAGAGAGAGAGAGAGAGAGAGAGAGAGAGAGAGAGAGAGAGAGAGAGAAGAGAAGGAACAGTTAAGAAAAGAAGGAAAAGAGAACAACGAAGAAGAATAAGAAAAAGGTAAAAGAAAAGTAGTAAAGAAAAAGTCTCATAAGGAAACAGGTATTCAATTAGCGGGCAGGTATCAGGTGGCGGGGATGAAGATTACACCTGACGGACAATTAAGCTGCCCCTCTTGTTATGCTTGTCTCAAACCACCGCTGATACCGTCTCGCTGCCTCGTTGGTCATCTTCCCGTCTATTTCTGTTCTTTCCTGTCACACTTCTTCCTTCATTGTCAGTATCCTTTCTCCATCTGTTCTTCGCTGCTCCCTTCTTTCCTTCATGGTCACCTTTGCTCCTTTTCTTTCCTATCTTACTGCTATTTCTTCTTTTTGATTTGGCTGAAACTACTGTGTGAGATGAGAATTAATGGAATATGTGGCTCGAAAATTTGCTGATGATTTATTTTCAAGTTTTATGTGGTACTCGTGTTTTATTCTTTTGGTGGGATAATGTAAGATAGTGTGTAATTTGTGTGTGTGTGTGTGTGTGTGTGTGTGTGTGTGTGTGTGTGTGTGTGTGTGTGTGTGTGTGTTATGGTGTTTTTATGATGTATCGGTGATGGTGTATGAAAGAACAGTGAACACGATGATGTCTGTGTCAAATCTCCTTTTTTTTTCTCTCTCTTTTTTTTTTTATGATAGCCACGATCGAACCCGCTACCTCACACTTCCCAGTCCATCGGCGTATCCACTCAGCCACCATTTTTCATCGCATACAGACCGGACAGAATACTCATTGTGTCCCTCTCCTCCCCCCAATCCCCACAAGTCCTGCCTCCTCTCTCCCCAACCCTGCCTCCCTTTCTACCCCACCCGCTTCCTTCCTCCCCCCTCCCTCTCCCTGCCTAATCCTTCCCTCCCTTCTACCTTCCTTTTTCTTAGCTCTGCTTCCCCCTCTTCTGCCTCCCCAAGTAATCGTACATAGACCTACTTTCCCCAGCCCTCATCTTCCTCTCTACTTCACGACCTGCCTCACCTCCACTTCGTCTCCTGTCTCACCCTCCTTTTCTCCCCACACCCTTCCATCCCTCCCCTGACTTCCCCCTTGCCCTTCTCTCTAGCTAATGTCTTGTCCTTGCCTTGTACCACCATTTCTTGCTGCCGCCTCACCCTGCCTCACCTCCTTTCTTAGCTCCCTTCATGTCTGCACCTTAATTACTCTCCACGTCCCATCCCGCACATCCTAGTACCTCACCCACCACTTCTCCCACTTCCTCATCTGTACTTCCATCTTCCCTCACGCATTGCCTTTCCTATTCCTTATCTTTTTCCCTCTACCCACCACTGCCTTACTTCCGTCTCTTTATTTTCTTCGTCTCCTGTCTCGTCTACAACCTTTCTCACCCCCCTGTCATTCCGTGTCCCCTGCCTCTCGCCCTACATTTCCCCTACCTCATCTTTTCTGTTTCCTACCGTACCTCTCCCTGCGTCTTCCTACTGCTCGCCTCAGCCTCGTCCCCCATATTCCCTCTTCCTCACCTGAATCTTCCACCTTCCTCACTCATTACCTTTCCCTTGCCTCACCTTTACCTTTGCCAGTCATTATCTCACCCCTCACCTCTCTTTAATTCTTCCCCATGTCTCGCTGTTACCTGTCCCTTGCCTCACTTTTTCCTTCATCCACCCTACCTCATTCATTACCACTCTTTCTTCCCTTGCTTCACTTTTGCCTTCACCCACCCCTGCCACGCCCTCTACCTCTCCTTCATCCTCGGGCCCTGCAGCACCTGGTAATTAATATCAGGTGAGGGTGGCATTACATGGGTGCCGGGAGGGGCAGTGGAGGGCACCCGAGAACTGGAATGACTAAGCAAGATGGATGTCCGGGCCTCATAGTGAAGATGGATGGCGGGCTGGAGTGAGCGCGCCAGACAAGGATTATCCCGACCAACAATGGAGTGTGGACGTCACCGCCTCAGACAATGGACGCCCTCAAATAAGGCTTCCCGGCCGGAGACTAATATACCCTCCTCCCTCAATGGCCTCCCGGGGCGCACTGGACTCGCAGACCCGCCACGCACCACTGATATAAGTCGAGGAGCTCTAATTAGCAGGCCAGGGGAGCCAGGGGTGGTGGGAGGAGGAGTGGCCAGTGTGTGTGTGTGTTGTGTGTGTGTGTGTGTGTTGTGTGTGTGTGTGTGTGTGTGTGTGTGTGTGTGTGTGTGTGTGTGTGTGTGTGTGTGTGTGTGTGTGTGTGTGTGTGTGTGTGTGTGTAGTTAATAGGGCTGTGGTATCATTATCCCACACAAAGGAAAGACACATCAATAAAACGTCAAAGGAACTAGAGCTATTAGTTACAAAATAATATACATTTTTAATAAAGAAATCAAAAGTTAAAAGCATGCAAAAACTGCCTCTTCCAAATAAAACTGAGCAATAGCAAGCCAGCATGAAGATGGCCGGGGATACAGAATTTAAAACTCTGGAGGTCTTAGACAGGGGGAAAGCAGCTGATAAGAAATGGAGAAAATGAAACTTGGGCTAGATAAGTGTATAGTCTTATTAATATCCTGCTATTATCCAGTGAAAACCAGAAGTCATTCATTTCCCAGTATGTATTGCACTTCATGAAAATACCTTGAAGTGTTACTTTAAAAAAAACATAAGATAACACTGATTTACAAAGAACTCCCTTTTTTTTTTTTTTTTTTTTTATAAATGTCGTGACTGTGCCGGTATCTCCCAATCTACAAACTTCTTCTCATTTCCTTTCTGGCCTTATACGTTTATGTTCATTAATTTGTAGTCCAGCCAGTGAGCCTCTTCCTCTATCTGCTACCGTCTCTTCTTGCGTATTTTTTCTCGTAGTACGTTTCTCTGACATATAATTCTCCTCCACAGTGGAAAGGAAAATCATTGAACCTTGCTGTTTATGTTAGGGACTTGAGATTTATTTCTTTTTTTCTTTTTTTCTTGTTTGATGTATTGCAAACGTATGAAGAAAACTTAGATGTGTCTGTGTATAATATTAAAATAGAAATTTAGTATTGCATAGAAAAAGTAATGCTATCTAAGTGTAATAATGAGATCGCTTGAGTTGGGACCTCTCCTCGTCATTAACTGGTGGAGGCACACTGTTTTTTTTTTTTTTTTTTTTTGACTCCTTGATTACGTTGCCCATTTTATTAATGTCATGTTCCTTCATAGTTGGTGTACTGTAATGTGCTATGATGTGAGAACGTGTGTGCACCATCTGTTGCGTGGGATACGAGGATTTCTTGACTTTAGGGAACGGACCGCTTACTCTACTGTTTGTCTGGAGACGGATGCGTGAGTACAAATGGTATGAGCTGCTTTAGGTAAGGTGGAGTTTTATGTCCGGCAAAACAAATAGGTCAGGGCATTTGTTGAGGCAGGTGAGGTCAGGTTAATTGGTGTACTAGGTCAGGTGGGGTGGAGATGAAGATGACGAAGGGACCGATGCCTCAGTGGTAGAAATGGAAAGTAAATATGCTGCATCTGTATTTTTTTTGGATTCTTGACGATATAAATGTTCGCTGTTCTAAAAAACTAACATACTCTCACTTATTTCAGCCGGACAGAATATGATGATTTTGGTTTTGTGAAGAATAATATACCGTAGCATATGCACTAAAATTTCTTGTCAGTGCTGTATACCATATCTGCAGATTTGTAAATGAGTTCGCGTCGAGATATGGGAAGGGGTGTCATGCCTCCGTTTCCCCCCCCCTCCACTAAAAATTAGAGGGGAACAACTGCCCCCCCTTGCCGCCCTACTTCCAGCGCCCTTGGAGGGGGGGGGGGTACTGCGTGACTAGGCGGTAGGGTCGACTAATTACTTGCCCACCTCCACATCCACCTGTCCCCTGCCCTTCTCTCCCTCCCACTCCTGACCCCGTCCTGCCTTCTCCTCCTTCATTCTGTCTCTTACTTCCGTCACTGGTCATGCACACCCTCTCCTTCCCTTTTCTATCGTCTTTCCTTCTTTTCTTCCCTTCTTTCCTTACTTCCATCCTTCCTTCCTTCATTGTCCTTGCCCATCCTTTCCTGTCACTTCATTCCTTCTTCCGTCCTCCTTTCCTTCATTCTTTGTCCTTGCTCTCCATCTATCCCGTTCTTCCTTCTTTGCCTCTACATCCATCTCTTTTCTCCCTTCTCTTTCGTGTTATAAATTCACCACCACTACCACCACCACCACCACCACCACCACCACCTCCTCCTCCTCCTCCTCCTCCTCCTCCTCCTCCTGTAAATATAATCCCTTCTTTCACAATTGTCCAACATGGTCATTTCCTTCTTTGTCATCACTTCCCTTTACCTTTCTTATCACCTCCTTTGTTCCTAATTCCTCTAAGTTCTCTCTCTCTCTCTCTCTCTCTCTCTCTCTCTCTCTGCCTCTACTCCTCAGAGAGAAGATGACAGAGAGGGAGAGGAAGAAGAGGATGAGGAGAGAGGGGAAGAGGAGAAATAGGAAGAAGAAGAGAAGGAAGAGGAAGAGGAAGATGAGGTGAGAGGAAGAGGTAAAAAAGGAAAAAGAAGAGGTAACTGATGAGGGTAAAGAGGAGTAGAGAGAGAGAGAGAGAGAGGAAGAGGAGAAGGAATAGAGATGGGGAGAGGAGGAGGAGGAAATGGAGGAGGAGGAGGAGGAGGAGGAGGAGGAAGAGGAAGAGAGAGGAAGAGGAGGAGGGGAGTGTCCGCCCAGATGGAGATTATATTGACAGGTAATTATCCGGTGTCCCTGTGTTGGCCAGCCTTTCTCTCTCTCTCTCTCTCTCTCTCTCTCTCCAAAAAAAAGAGAAATAATGGTCTTTCTCATAATCAATATATCTATGGTATCCTTTTCTTCCTTCTGATTTCCAAGTATGATATTAGCCAGCAAATATGTCTGTTTTTTCCGCATCTTCTTTTTTTATATTTTTTATATAATTCAGTTTATCGTTTTCCCTCTATTTATGGGTCGAGTCTCTACCAGTAAGTGGAAATTTTTATCTTTTTTTTTCCATTTTTTCCTCTTGCCTCTTGATTTTTAGGCTCGATCTCTGTCGATAAAAGGTGATTTATGTCGTTCTCTGATTGTTACCTGTGTTTTTTACTACCGTTTTCAATTACCTTTTCTTATGTTTTCTCCTCCTGATTTTAAGGGTAGGGTCACATGTCAATAGAGTTTGTCCTTTAATGCTCTCTTTGACAGCCGGTCTGGAGGGTGAGTGATGGAGAGGACGAGGAGTGGCAGAGAGAGAGAGAGAGAGAGATTTTTACCGTCCATCACATCCCCTCTTTATCCTCTTCCTCTCTTCTCCCCCCTCCTCCATCCCTTTCCCCCCCCCCCATCATTCTCTCCCCTCCTCTCTCTCTGTTTTCCTTCCCCATCCCATCCCTTCCATACCTCCATTCTCCTTCCTCTTCTCCCTTCCCCATTTCTTATCCTTCTCTTTCCCTCCCTTCCCTTTTTATCTCTTCCTTTCCTCTCCTCTCTCTTTCCTTCCCCCCCCCTCGGCCCAGTCCCCCTCGTTATTCTCTTCCCTGATCATATTCCATTCCTTCCCTCCACTCCCTTCCTTTCCTCCTCCTCCTTTCCCTTCCCTTTCATCCCCTTTTTTCTCTCCCTTCTTACTCCTCTCCTTCATCTCCTCTCTCCGTCCCCCTGTGCTGAGTCCCTTCGTTCACTGTACTCCCATTCCCTTTGTTATTTCCTTCCCTTCCTCCCCCTCCCTTCCCTTTCCTTTCCTCCCCTTCCCGTCCGTCTCCCCCATTCCCTTTCTCTCTTCTCTCCTTTCCTTCAATTCCCCTTCCCTATTCCAGTCTAGGTTTTTCTTCCATGCCCATCCCCCTCCTCCATTTCCTTCTCTTCCCTCACATTCCCTCTCTCTGTTTCACTCCCTCTCCTCGCCTCTTTCCCTCCCTCCCCTCTTCTCTTTCCCTCCCTCCCTGTGCTCATCTCCCTCGTTCATTATTCTCCCCCTGGTCACTTCCTCCTGTGGCTTCCATATGACTTTTCATTAGGAATTTGATGACCTTTCATTGATTAGGCGTCCGGGCATAGGCTACCTGGATCCTCTCTTCTCCCCCCCCTCCCCGTCCCTCTCCGCTCCTCATCTTCCTCCCCCCCTCCCCTTCCCTCTCCGCCCCTCATCTTCCTTCCCCTCTCTCCTTCCTTCGTTTATTCTTTAGAACATAGGAACATTAAGAACATAAGAAGAGAGGGTAACAGTTGGCCCATGCAAGGCAGCTCCTAAAAGAGTAACTAAACTACTAGAATGAGATAAGGAGAGTAAAGAAGAAGGCTCTCCCCCGCCCACCAAGCCTTCATTCCTTCACCTTCCCCACATTTCACCTTTTAATTCTTCTCCCTTCCTTCCTTCCTTCATTAGGCGTCCGGGTGTAGGCTACCTGGTTCCCTTCTACCCCCTTCCCCCCTCCCCTTACCTCCCTTGTCTTCATTTCTTCCTTCCTTCATTTTTTCCTTATTGCATCCTTTTCTTCTTTCCCTCTCTCCCCTCCCTTCCTTCCTTCCTTTCATATTTTGCCTTCCCTTTCTTCCCTCCTCCTTTCTTTTATTCATTCACTGTCTCCATCTTATCCATCTTCTTTCTTCCATTCATCCTATACTTTGTTCTTCCTGTTTATCTTTCCATCTTTTTCTTCATCTCTGCTTCCTTCCTTCCCATTTTTTACCCCATTTTCTTAATAGTAAACTTGAATCTACATACAGTATTTATCGTCGCATCCTTGTTGCTGTTGTTGTTGTTGTTGTTGTTGTTGTTATTATTATTATTATTATTATTATTATTATTATTATTACTATTATTATTATTGTTATTATTATTATTATTACTATTAGAACTACCCTTACTACTACTACTACTACCACTACTACTACTACTACTACTACTACCAGCACCAGCACCACCACCACCACCACCATCACCACCACCACCACCATCACCACCACCACCACCACCACCACCACCACCACCACCACCACCACCACTATTCTTACCTTTATTCCCACCTGTTAATCATCTGAAGTGTAAAGACAACAACAACAAGCCTAGACCATAATATCATACCAGTGAAGGAGTTAATAAAGCATCCCATCTGGCCTTTGTCTCAGGTGGCTCTAATTACGTTCACCTCAATACCTTTATATGGGTAATTACCTTCTCCCGGAGGTGTACTAGGGGCGTCATCTCCGTGTAACCTGGTGCTGTGTGGACTGGAGGGTATACGGGAGAGAAGAGGGAGGGTAGGAGAGAAGAGGTGGAAAGGGAGAGAGGAGAGAGTAGTGGAGAAGGGAGGAAAATGGAGAGAAGAGTGAGTAGGAGGGAACGGAGGAAAAGAGAGAGAAGAGAGAGCAGGAGAGAAGGGAGAGAAAAAAGAAGAGACTCTGAGACTGCTGAGCTAGAGGGCATGCCGGAGAAAAGAGAGGAAAAGAGAGAAAGCAGGGAAAGGAGGAGTGGGAGAGAAGGGAGGAAAAGAGAGAGTGGGAGAGAAGGGAGGAAAAGGGAGAGAAAAGATAGAGTGGGAGAGAAGGGAGGAAAAGGGAGAGGAAAGAGAGAGTGGGAGAGAAGAGAGGAAAAGGGAGAGAAAAGAGAGAGTGGGAGAGAAGGGAGGAAAAGGGGGAGAAAAGAGAGGAGGCTCTGTGAATGCTGAGCTGGAGGGTACGGGAGGAAGAAGAGAGGAAACGAGAAAAGAAAGAGAAAAGAGACAAGAGGAAGACAGGGAAAGAGAGAATAAGGAGAGAAGAGTAAAGGAAAGAAAAGAAGAGGGTCTGTGTGGCTCCATGAACTGAGGAGTACGGGAGGGAAGGAAAGAGAGGACAGGAAAGGAGGGGAGGAGGGAAAATGCGGGTGTTTGAGAGAGAGAGAGAGAGAGAGAGAGAGAGAGAATGACATACTAAAGCTCCATTGCAGTCTTTATCGCATTTTGGTCAGTGTCAGTCAGATTTCCGTCACTAGTTATATAGAAAAACCTAATTTGATTTTCTTTTTCAAGGGATCTCATGACATAACGAGACCTGTCCTGTACTTGGTATGCGAGTGGCGCGGCGCCCCCCTTACCCTGCTACTCTCCTGCTTCCGGTAATCACGCAGATCCTGTTAGGTAAATGAGAGGTCAGGGCCGAGCTGGGACACGCGTGGGGGTCCTGCTCGCTGTACCGGTCCACAGATTTGCATAGTGGGGGATTGGGTATTGTGGGTGGGTGGAGGGGGGGCAGTAGTGGCGGGGGATTGGGTACTTTGGGAGGGTGGATGGGGGGGCAGTAGTGGGGGGTGGGTACTGTGGGAGAGTGGGAGGGCAGTAATGGGGGATTGGGTACTGTGGGGGGGAGTGAGGGGGGCAGGGGGACAAGGGGGGCAGGGAGTGAGGCAGTGGCAGTGTTTGGTTACTTTCGGATACCACGGATGAATTATGTTGCCAGAAAAGACAAATAGATAAACAGACCGACAGATAGATAAATGGATAGATAGACAGATAGACAGATACATAGACAGATAGATGGATACACAGACAGATAGATACATACATAGGTAGATACATAGATACAGTAGGCGACATGAATGAGAAGGTCGTCGTAGGCTCGTAATCTCGTCGAATAAGGAGGCTCCGTAACACCTCTTCCTAACCTATTTATTTTGCTTATTACACCTAATTACCCATATCCGTGTTACATAAAGCCTTCTCATATCACCATATTCTGTATAAATAATGTACAAAGGGATATTACAGTAACAAGCCATATTCAAAAATAAATCGCTAAGGAAGAGGTGCTAGGGAGCTTCCTTAACCAGCAAGAAGACGGGCCCAAGATTTCCCTAATTAACTCCAGTAATAAGAGGATGTAAGTTTTATCTTGCACCTAAGCTACTGTCAGACGATTTTTTTTCTTTTTTCAAGTTAGGATGAGCAGTTAATGGTGAGGAAGGATGATGAGGATTAGATTAAACTTCCAGCTCTGTAAAATCTCCCCCAAGCAGAATAAAATCATCCTGTGGGAGCAGAAACATGACAGTGAAATATAAGCGAGAACCCGGTGGACTGCTGACTGGACTCTGCAATCCTCCACCCTCCTTTTGGAAGATAGGGACTTTTGTGTATCCCGTCAGATCCGCGACCCGTTCATATCGGTGCCACCACGTGAAGGCGTCCCTCTCCTTCACTCGTAAAAATATGAAAGGAAATTTACGTTACTACAGTGAAGGGGGTGAAACTTAAAATTTAAGCTTAAGGAAAATGGAGCTGCTGAGAGTGTTAATAGTTAATAATGAATGCAGCCGCGGTCAAAAGCGTCCACGGGTACGTCCTTTAAAGAGTCGCATTAAAGAGCCGGCGAGAGTGAGAGTGAGGGGGAGTGGAGGTAGGGAGGGGGAAGGAGGACGAAAAGGGAGAAGAAGGGAAGGGAGTAGATGAAAAAGGAAGGGGACAGAAGAAGAAAACGGAAGGAGAAAGAAGTGGAGAAACAAGAAGGGAAAAAGAGAAGGATGAAAAAGAGGGAAGGAAGGTGTCGGAGTGAGAGAAAAAGCAAAAGAGGGCGAGGAAGCAGGCAGGTTGTAGCCGTGTCTTCAAAGGCCACCAGGGCTCTCTGTCCAAAAAGGCGAGTGCTGGAGTCCCGCCTGGAGTGTTGACGGAGCGCCCCCCCCCCACCCAACTCTCCTCCCCAAACCAGCACCCCTTAGTCTCCCAACCCCTCTCTCACCAGCGCCCTCCCCCCTCCAACCCCCTTTCCCTTTCTTGTTAATCTCGCTCTCTGCCCACCGGTTAAAGAATAAGGGGGGAGGGGGGGGATTCTGAAGGTGGTGGTGGTGGGTGTGTCCAATGCGGAGTACGTAGTTAATGTCCCTTTGAGCTGGCTTAGAGTGGAGAGGTATTTTCCTTTTTCTTGTAGTTTTCCTTTCTCTTGGTTGGCTTTGACTCTGGGGCCAAATAGCGGTATGTGGCTGGGTTATTTGGTATATATGCCTGTGCGTATGTCCAACATGCATATACCGTACGTGTGCTGGGTCAGAGTGTGAAATGAATGCACCGTCTTCATCATCATCATTCTAACCCACTTTCCCACTTATAAATAGGGTGGGTAGGATCAAGAAATAGGAACAGGTTATGGTGAACTTTTAGAATGTTGCAGGATGATTTTTAAAAATCTGTTATTAAAATATCTCCTTGCAAAAGTTGATGAACTCTAAGCATTCGTGTTGTCACATTTCTCGAACTGTGTGTGTTTTTATAATTTGACCTTTGAACTCGTGAATCCGTTATAAAGTCCTGAAGCCAAATACTGAGGAAGCTGTGTGGCGGTATTTACCCATGGAATCAGTGCACCAAGTTTGAATTAAATTGGTGAGGAAATAAAGGACGAGCACCCATTCTGAACAATGTTTGGAAGCAAGAACGAAGAAAGAGGGAGAAACTGAGCAAATGTAGTGGAGACTTTAAGTATCAGTGAAGCTATAACCTGGTAATGGCCTTTAGAAAGATGTGGGTACAATCAAATAACCCGCCTGATATCTGGCTGCAAACTGCCATATTAACAACTGTGCACCCGGCCTCTCTGTTGCTATTTACGATAGAGTGGATGAAGGATGAAAATTTACTTTAACTTTTTTTTTCTATTTTGACATGAAAACTGGATCCGAACTGGTTGAAGGCTAAAGAATGACAGTGATGGATTTTTTTTTTTTTAGGAAAATTTGAACATTATGAAGGAATTGCTGAAGGGTGAAGTATGAAGGATTTATTTTTATTAGGAAAATAGCCCTTATGTTAAGAGTGGTTGAAAAATGAAAAGTGACAGTGACAGGTTTTGGAGGGAAGGGAAACTAGATCTACTGACGGAGTGACGGAAGGGCGAGTGTACTTATGCCCCCCTGGCTGCGGCGGCGGGTGGCACTTGCACTGAGATCAACACGCAATCAGGTAGATGACTCGGCACCGCGCACCCAGCCATTGATGACTGGACAGCGCTGCCACACTCCCTCACCCCTCCTGACCTCACCTCTTCAGCCCTCACCCCTTATCCTCACACCTCCAGCCTTCACCCCTTCAGATCGCACCTCTCCAGCTCTCACCCCGTCTTTCCTCATCAATCCTGCCCTCACCCCTCCAGCCCTTATCCCTTCAGTCCTCCCTCCTACAGCCCTCACCCTTCCAGCCCCTCATCTTCCCAGCCTCATCCCTTCTGTCTTTTTCTTTGCTCTTTTCCTAGTAGGGGTGGACCGCTCTTGTGAATCCCCCTTATCTGTCTTCCGTGTCTTCCTTATGCATACCCGTATCTCTTACTTCACACCATCCCTTCAGCTGACTCTCTGGTTTCCAAATGGCCAGTTCACTCCCTTCTCACCCCACACCATCTCCCCATCTGAATCTGTCTTCATCTCGCTCCGCA
>NC_137046.1:60359911-60384911 GCF_032717465.1 Coenobita brevimanus | reverse complement strand
TCCTTGAACAGTATAGGAAATTAAAAGGTGAGGCGAGCGATGTATCTCAGTCGATGTCAGTTAACACCTTGACTGAACATGATCTTTAGCTTCGTAGGGACTTTCATCTGAAGAAAGTCGTCCAGCATAAGGGAAAATAAAGCACCTATTTTTAAACTTAGCAGTAAAAGGGTTAACTGTATGACTATAAGGTTTCCCATAGCTGATTATAGTCGTCTGGGGCTAGTCACTATTGATTATAAAATGCCCAAGTGCAACAATACCAGTAATGGCTAAACTATCTCTTTCTCCCCTGTACACTTATATGCAAAAAGTACTCCACACATGATATACATAGAGCAAACGCTTACACACAGAGTGTGAAATCACACAACAAATTTGCTCACACCAGAAACACAGCTTTGAGAAAAATATAGCGCATACACACAGCATCATGCACTATACCAACTCAACACAGCACAGTTCAACACATCACACAGTCCAAACAACACCACAGTCCATCCCACAAGACCACGGAAAATCACACTGCATTACACAGCACAGCACAGTACATCATAGCACAACACAACACACCCCACCAAACCACACTCTCCCCCTCCCAACTCCCCACACCACATCGCTTACCCTTCCCTCCCCAGTTCCCCTCTATAAAAACAGAGCTCAAACAGCACACAAACACTACACTCACACGGACTCACTCACTTGTGTCACATCCCGACCTTTTGTGAGCCTCAAGCGACCCGGCAACCAACCATTGTCTCCCCACGGCACACCGAGTCCGCGGAGCCCCAAGACGCCTGTGGTATACGCATTTTTCAGGGGGAGTCTTCAATAGCAGTGGCATCCTCATTGTCACCCCGAGTAATGAGCAGCGGAGTCCCCCAATCACGGAAATGCACTATTGACAATCCATATTTGTTAATTTAATGGGCCAATTCGACGAAGGCTTAGTGATATTAGATTAGGAGGAAGGAGTAGGGGGATGTGTGTTGTTGTGGCTGCAGCTGAGGCGAATTGGGATGTCTGGTTCTGGTGCTTATTATAATCGTGTCGCTTATCAGGTTGGGTTTCGATAGAGTTGTGTAATTTCTGGTTCAGGACTAGTGTTTTGTTGTGTACCTCTCATAGTAGTCGCACTATCGTCATTTTTTATTAATACGCTTATACAGTATGAAGTATATTATAAATTGTTAGCCGTTTCTGATAAATTGTTACAAGAAAAAATCATGGCATAACCCTCTATACAGTCAGCTGTGATGTATATACAGAAAACCTGTATAGCCTTACAATGAGTCGTTTGATTACATCTGGCTTGTATTTAGAGTGGAATCGTGTGTGTGTGTGTGTGTGTGTGTGTGTGTGTGTGTGTGTGTGTGTGTGTGTGAACTGTAGAGCGCAAAGAACGACAGATCCATAACTCTCATTCAATTCTGGTTTATGTAAAAGCTTGTAGTTTTTATGTGTGTCCCACTGAACAAGTTGGTTAGCTTCCTGTCTAAAGTACCAATAATACGAAGCAGATTCGGCCGTATTTGTTTTAATATAAGGAAGCTGATTCATACTTTTTCCTTAGCTATGCATTTTTATTATTATTATATTCCTTATACCGACGTAATTTACATCAGTGGCATGACAGGTAATAATATCGTGTCATAATCAGATATATTGGTCAGGAAAAGGCGCTGGAATGCCCTTAGAGCTCACGAGAATATGATGCTAAGATCTTCTGGCCCCTTACCTGGCTGTGTCCTCACCTCATCGCATCCACGAGGAAGGCTGGGACAAGTACCTTACCTCCGCTTGCAGGATCTTGTCCACATGAGGGCCCAGTGTTGAGAGCACCCCCTTCCCGCCTGTCGTTTCCCTCCCTCTCCTCCCTCACCTTTTTCTCCCCCTCGCTCTTCCCCTCCACCATAAGCATCCCCTCGAGGCATGAGAAACAAGAGGACAGAGAGAAAGCGATGGTGGTGGACAAGCGAGGAATGCGTGGGAGAAAACTGGGTGGACACACAAAAAGCTAAAAGGAGGGAGTGAGGCGTACAAACACGGACGAGACCAGACGACTTCTTTTTTTCTCAAGTCCCCCCCTCCTCCCACCGTCCTCCTCCCTCCTCCACACATACAATCTCTTCGTCCCTTCCCCTCCCACCCCCGACCCCACACCCCCGCCCCGGCCGTGAGATGAGGCATTAATGAAGTGGGGAAATATTGATTATTGGTCAGCCGAAGGGAACCGGTGACCGTGCACAAGAACCGGTTGGCGAGGGAGCTTTCTCAGGGACCTATACGGACTAGTTTGGTCTGGTTGGTCTGGTGGCGGTGGGGTTGGAGGGTGGGTGAGAGCCGGACCTGGAATGAAAAAAAAAAAACAGGGATAGACAAAGAACATGAGGAAAATTAGACCCATCCCTTCAATAGGAATTTTTCATTTAACTTTCCTTGCCTTCATAAATCCTTCACCACTACAGAGCTCTCGAAAATTGAGTCATATCGTCAAGCAGCAGCGAAAATGAAGCTAAAAAAAGACATCATTGCGTGAAAGGGATTAAGTGTAGAGCATGGCATCAGGCACGTCGTCATCTTGGTCATGCACAGCGGGGGTCTTTCAGGAGGCAGGTCACTCTGATTAGGTGGATCATGCGTGCGATTTCAAGAGTCACCCCTTCTTTACTCTTTCTCTCTGTTTTCTTTAAGTTTGGTTAGAGTTTTATGATTAATAGAGTGAGCTGGAAAGTGGAGTGGTTTTGCAATGTGTTGAATGTGGTTTATGTGTTCCTCCGGCTTCACACACACACACACACACACACACACACACACTAGCGGTCTGCAGGTGACGTTGTTTAGGGATCGTGACTGTCAATTTCATGGTTTGTCGAGGTGCGGACGCGGTGGCTCACAACACCAATAAAACTGTGTGTGTATCCAGGCTCAGTGAATTTACCTCTGTTATCTGAAAATGAACCACCTTTCTCTCTCTCTCTCTCTCTCTCTGAAGTGGTAGGAATGAGCGAGGGATTTTTTTTACTAAATGTTGTGGAAATGACTGAAATGAACTGATATGTGTTTGAAGTGACTGAAAAACACCTGCGAAGATTAATTAAGGTGAGATTACCTGTAGTGAAGAAGCATGTCTTAATCCACCTGTTAATTAAATGAGGATTTGATTGGATTGGGCTGGATTTATATGAAGAACTGGGATTACAGGAAGTGATGAGGAGCAGCTGGTGTTTTATGAGGAAGCAAATGGTGAATACTGAAGATCATTTGTATATTATTACCTGCAAAGTCCGTTTTAAAGAAATTCACATCCTTTACCTGCCCCCTGCCCCAGCCTCGAATCGAACTCGCGTCTATTAGGACAGCAGACTACCTCTTTACCTGCTTGGCCACCGCGTTCCTCATATTTAATAGTGTATATGTCAGTGTTCGTTTTTGTGTATGTGTGTGTTAGTGTGTGCGTGTGTGCATGTTTATTTCTGTGGGTGTTTGTGTTTGCTGTGGCCCATGTTTGGTTTTGCGTTGTGTGTGTGTGTGTGTGTGTGTGTGTGTGTGTGTGTGTGTGTGTGTGTGTGTGTGTGTGTGTGTGTGTGTGTGTGTGTGTGTGTGTGTGTGTGTGTGTGTGTGTGCCTACTGACAAACGATTACATCAGGATAAGCCCCAGCACTACGACGACGTCCATTTTTTTTTATATATATATTCTTCCTATTTACAAATGATATATATTTAGTCGAGGATAGACTTTGAAACTATAGGGATAGGACATATATAGCCTTCATAATCCCTTTACGATTAGGGTGGGGCTCGAGAGGGACGCCTTCACGTGGGGGCACCGATAGGGCTGGGTGGCTCCACTGCCCGGCTATGCAAACGTCCCTCATCCCTCTCCCTGAAGCCCGAAGGGAGGATGGTGGATAGGAGGACACGAAAGGAGGATGGTGGAGAGCAGGGGACGAAAGGAGGGTGGTGGTTTGCAGAAGGAGACTTGCAACTTCAGCCTGTAGGCCACTGGGTTCGCGTCCAGATGAGTCTGGGGTTGCAACTACTTCTACTAGCAGGATATAAGCTGAAGAAAATCGTCTGGTAGCTGAAAAAAAAAGAAAAAAAAAAGAGAAGGGATGAATCAGGGATCTCTGACTCTGAAGGGGTTGAAAACAATTTATTTATGTATTTGTTTGTTTGTTTGTTTGTTTTTCAGGGTGATGATGGGGAGTATCATTGCACTGAAGGAACTCTCGAACGGAAGAGGTTAAACATGAATACCCTGCATCACCATCATCATCATCATCATCAAAAGGAAAACAGAGAGTAAAAAAATGTAGACATGGGGGTAATAAAGTCTAGTCTTACAGTGAAACAGGGCAAAGAAACAAAGAGAAGGGACGGTGAGGCTCAGACGTCAATAAACTGAGTGAGAACAAGAAATGGCTCAAATGAGAGAGAGAGAGAGAGAGAGAGAGAGAGAGAGAGAGAGAGAGAGGGCGTAAAGAAGAATGAGGCAAAAAATAAAGAAAAAGAGCAATGAGAAATAAGGCAAAAATAAAAATAAAAGAGTAAAGAGGAATAAAGCAAAAAGCAAAGAAAGTAAAGAGGAATAAAGCAAAAAATAAAGAGAAAGTGAGAGAGGGCGATAAGACTCAAACGTAAAGAAAAATTTGAGCTCCCCCCGTGGGGCTGGTCGTCACGGAGCCCCGCCTGGCATCCCAAATCGAGGCGGTGGACACAAATGAAGTTTTCAAAGCCGAGCCGCACTCCGCATACCGAACCGGACACACCTCTCTCCCCCTCTCCCCAACTCCCCTCTCCCCTCTCTCTTACTCCCCTCTCCCCTCTCTCTTACTCCCCTCTCCCCTCTCTCTCACTCCTCTCTCCCCTCTCTCTCTCACTCCTCTCTCACTGTCTTCTCCCTCCTCTCTCCCCTCTCGCTTTCCCCTGGCTCTAATGCTCCTCTCTCGCTTATTCCCCTTTCCCCTACTCATTCCCCACCCTCTTTCTCGATCTCTCCTCAATCCCTTTCTTTTTCTCCATCCCTTTTTCCCCTCCTCCTTCTCTCTTTGGCTTCCTCTCTCCTCTCAGTCTCTCTCAGTCTCTCCTCACTAACTTCTCTCTTCATCCCTTCACCATCCCTTCCTTTCCTCTCCTTGGCTTCCCCTCTCCTCTCCGTCCATCCCTCCTCCCTTCCTTCCTCTCCCAGGCTTCCCCTCTTCCCTCAATCTCTCCCTCCCTCCCTCCCTCCCTCCTCCCTCACTGCCTCCCCATCCCTCCCCCACCCCTCCCAAGACGTGATGAGGACAGACCCCGGTGGACATTGGACAAGGGGGACTCGCCTGGAATTTTTAAGATTTCAAACTACTTGGATATTTTTGGCACTCCCGCGATTATTTTTTTCTATTTTTCGTCCTTTTCTCGTCATTTTTGTTGGATTAGAGTGACGAAAGGGCGAAGGAGAGTAGACTGAGTGACGGAAAGAGGGATGGGGAGTAGATTGAGTGACGCCCCGTAGATGGTGTGGCGAAAGAGCAAAACTGATAGATTGTCGAAAATGAAAAACATTATAGATTGAGTGACGGAGAAAGGGGGTGAGAGCATGGAAAGTAGCAAGAGAAGAGGAGAGGAGAGGAGAGAAGAGGAGAGGAGTTGAGGGGATAAAGTGGGTAGTGAAAAAAATAATGAAAAGAGAAAAGAAAAAAAACATGAGAAAGAAGAAGGCAGGGAAGGAGAGGGAAAGAGAAGAGAGGAGAGGGGAGAGAAGGAAGAGAAGTGGAAAGCAGCGATGGAGCAGAGATTAAGAAAAGGGGAGGAAATAAATAAAAAAAAAGAGAGAGAAGAATGAAGAGACGAGACGAGAGAGGAGAAATGGAGGCGATAAAAATAGAAGGACAAGAGAGGATAGAGGAGGGAAGGGAGGGGAGAGGAAAGAAGAAGAGGGGAGAGAGGAGGGAAGAAGAGAAGAGGGGAGGGGAGAGGAGGGGAGTGGGGAGGAAGGACAGCGCGGTGAGGTCGATGTCTGGCTGTTATTTACTCGTCCATTTGTGTTATTATTTTCATTGTGCTTTTTCTTTCGTATTTTTTCCTGCCGGGTGAAAAGGGAGGGAATGTCCTTATTTTCACGGCATTTTTATTTTTCGCCGGAAGGGAGCCATTGTATATAAAAAGCTGACAAGAGGAGGAATTTAAGAGGAGAGAGAGAGAGTAATTTATTGACGGACGGGGTGAAGAAATATTTGTCAATCTTGTCCACTAAGTTATCGAGTCGAGAGTGAGTGGATGGACAAGCAATAATAATAATAATAATAATAATAATGATAGTAATAATAATAATTGGAAGGTGGACAGGACTTTGTAGACTTGTTTTCAGTAGGAATCGATTACTTTAAAGGCAGACAGAGTGCTAAAAAAAAAAAGTTACTGGAAAATTATCCCTTAAATCCCTTCACTTCCATGAATTTTAGGGGTTCGTGGTTGAGTGTGTGATGTATTTTCAGCAGGTTCTCGGTCACCATCTCCAAAACCCATATCCTGCAGCGTGAGGGTCAAATTTTCCGCCATAATGCAATAAGATGGTAGTTTATTTTCCCTTACTCGTCCTCGTTCTCGCTACAGCTTTGTTTTCTGTGTGTTCTCTTTCTCGTAGCCTTCCTCTTCCCAGGTCAGTCTCGTCCTACCTACTTATTTCTCGGTAAATCTTGTCCTCCCTATTCCTTCTTCACCAGCCTACACTCCTCCAACCGCCTTTCACCTCTCCACTCTCTCTCCATCTCTGCAACCCCTCTCCACCCTCTCTCATCGCCCCGCACCCTCTTCTCCTCCTATTCCCCGTCTTTCATCCCTCTATCTCGTGTCTATCCCTCCACATTCTTTATCTCTGTACTTTCTATTAGCCCGTTATCACATCACTCCTTACTCCACCTTTCCACATCACCCTCTTCACCCTTTCACATCACCCTCTTCACCCCTCCAGCCCTCTCCACTTTCCACCCCTTCTCCATGTATCCCGCTCTCATCTCCATCTCCACATTTCCTCATCCTTTCCACACTTTCACATCTATCCCTTCTGTCCATCTCTCCATTGTCTTCCCTCCCCCTTCTCTTCAAGTCTCCACTCTCTCTCTCCTCTTCCTCCTTCTCTCCATCTCTGCATCCCTCCACCCCGGTCCCGTCAGCACCCCATAACTCACCGTACGTATTCATGGCCACTCACACGGGGAAAATAGAAGCGTTATGAAACACACCAATTGGCCTCCTGGACGGGCCTCGGTGGTCAGGATCCGTCTGGCTCCAAGGAAGTCATCAGGAGGGAGATCCGGGGGCGTCAGGGGCCATTTGTACCAGGCTTCATAGAGGGGCTTCAGACCTGGCTTTATAGAGGGACTTTAGCTCCAGATAAGGCACTGGAGGGAGCACTGTCTTGATCCGAGGCGGGGAATTGGTCATATCGCGTTGAGAGTCTTTTACGGGGGAACAAATGATGCGGAGGACTGCGAAGAGAGGCGTAAACAGACCGTAGGGTTGTCTGGTCTAGCTGGACTGGTTTTTCTAAGTGATGTAAGTGAACCCTGATTTCGGCTTTACGTGTGGCTGATAAACCCCAACCGTGTTAGGCAAATCCCAGCCGGTGTCAGATAAATCCTCATCTGTGTCAAACAAATCCCGAAGCGTGTCAGTAAAACCTGAAGTGTGTCACATAAATCCCAGATGGTGTCCATTAAATCCCCAGTTCTGGTAAATTCCCGAACTGTGTCAGATGAAGCCCAAACAGTCTCAGGTAAATCCCAGAACAGTGCCAGATAAATCCCAAACTGTGTCAGACGAATCCCAGCTGTGTCAGATGAATCCCAGCTGTGTCAAATAAATCCCAAACAGTTTCAGACAAATCCTCAACTGTGTCAGATAAATCCCCCGTACTGAGAACCCAACACCCCCTCTCCCCCTTCCTAAAATCAGAGCCTCTCGCATCAAAATTCCCGGCGAGGAGCGGTCAGTTACGCCTGTCTGGCACTGGGGGGGGGGGAGGAGGAGGGAAGGGGAGAGGAAGGGATGAGGGAGAGGAGGGGGAGGGGGGGAGAAAGAGATGAGAGAGGGGAGAGGGAGAGGCTAGGAGGGGATAGGAGGGGTTGGGGTAGGATGGGATGGGAGCGAGGGTAGGAGGAGGGGGAGGGGATAGGAAGAGAAGGATGAGGGAGGAGGGGCAGGAGGAGAAGGGGAGGAGGGGGCAGGAGGTGAAGGGGAGGAGGAGGGAATAGGAGAGGGAGAGAAGAAGAAGAAGTAGGAAAGGGGTAGTAGGTGTGCTGAGGTGGAGGGGGAGGAGGGGACAGGAAGGGTGAGAGGAGAAGGTAGGAGGGAGTAGGAGGTGTAAGGAGTAGGAGGAGTGAGAGGGGGTAGGAGAGGGAATGAGGGCTGCAGGCTTCTTACCACCTCTCGTGTCCTCCTCTCAGGGACCTCTCTTTATTGGCCACTTATCACCTCTGTCCCTTCCCTTCGCCCATAGCAGATCTTCTCGTTCAGGTCTCCCCCGACCCCCTCAATCTGTCAGTGTGTCTGTGTGTTTGTCAGTCTGTACCTCTTATCTGTCTATCTATATCTATTATGTTTGTCTATTTACCTGTCTGTCTATATCTGCCTGTCTGTCAATCTATGTATAATGAATTTTCTATCATATTTATATTTCGATATGTCCATCCTTATATCTGTCTGTCTGGCTAACTATTTGTCAGTCAAAATATCAGTCAATTAATTTGTTGTCCCATCGTGTCTGTCTGTCTACCCATCTATCTATCTATCCTTCCATCTATCTATCTGTCTGTCTATCTATTTGTTGCCCAACGTCCCAGGTGGCCTTGACAAAAATGAGGACCTCAGGCATTTGTTCCTACTCAGTAACGATCACCCCTCTTCCTCCCACGACACACCACCCTCCCTCATATACCTTCCCTCTTTCACTCACCTTCTCCTTGGCCATTCTCAGCTTCTTCAGGGGAAATAAGTAGTAAATTAAGACGGGAAGAAATGTCGTGTGAGTCTTGAAGATGAGAGGTGACGAGTGAGGGGAAGGACGAAAGGGGAAGTTTGCACCCTGAATTCGTCACTGGTCATCATCATCATCATCATCATCATCATCATCACTTTTTCCTTATAATCGTTTAATAGATAGGAATGAGAATTAATACATAAACTAGGTACTAATTCAAGTGTTGTGTGTGTGTGTGTGTGTGTGTGTGTGTGTGTGTGTGTGTGAGAGAGAGAGAGAGAGAGAGAGAGAGAGAGAGAGAGAACGAAGGAGAACCAAGACGAGGACGAGGACCAGAATAAGTATGTCCGATCCAGAGGGGAAACTCGTCCGAAGATTTAGGGACGTGGAGGGGAAAAAGTTGGTTGGATGGCCCTCTTATTGATACAAAGTGATCATGTGTGAAATTTATCGCTGCGAGGGGGATGGACATGACTCTGGACGTGGGCTAAGGAGGAGAGACATAGATTTTTATTGTAGGGTGTTTACGGCCGTGGGGGAGGAGGAGGAAGAGGAGAAGGGGATGGAGGAGGAGGAGCAAGAAGAGGAGGAGGAGGAAGAGGAGGAGGAGGAGGATGTGGAAGTGGAGGAGGGGGAGGAGGAGAGTGTAAGCGTGGGAGGAAAATGGGGATGATGATGATGATGATTGTGTTGATGATGATGATGTTGAGAAGGAGGAGGAGCAGGAGGTGGAAAAGGTGGATGTGAGGTTGGAAGAGGGGAGGAGGAGAATGTGAGCGTGCGAGGAAGATGGAGGATGATGGTCATGATGATGATGATGATGATGATGATGATGAGGAGGAGGAGGAGGAGGAGGTGGAAGAAGAGGTAGATGTGGAGCTGAAGGAGGGGGACAGGGAGAGTGTGAGCTTGGGAGGATCGTGGTGGTGATGATGATGAGGAGGAGGGTTGAAGGAAGAATGAAATGAGGAGGAGAAAGAGGAGGAGGAACAGGAGGAGGAGGAGGTGAGTCTACAGAGACAGAGGTGATAAGAGACAAAAATCATACGAAAAGGAGGAGCACAAAGGAGTACATTACAAAGGAAGACAAACAGCAACAGATCTTATGGTCCTTTCGAGGCTGCTTGTTACAGAGTAGAGACTACGAGATCTAATTCTACTGTACATGCTGAAGGATAAGGATAGTAAAGCAAGAAGGAAGGGGAGACTGTAAGAAGAGTGAGGGAGGAGAAAGAATGGGAGGGGAGGGGAAGTTAGGGGAGGAAGGCAAAGAAAAAAAAGGGAAAACAACAGATGAAACAAAGTAAAAAGAGGAGGAGCTGGGAATATGAAGAGAGGAAGAAGGGGAAATGCTGGACGGAGACTGTCTTCCTACTCCCCTGTCTCTCTCTTACAGTCTTCATTTCCGAGAGAGAGAGAGAGAGAGAGAGAGAGAGAGAGAGAGAGAGAGAGAGAGAGAGAGAGAGAGAGGTCAAAGTGTCAGGGGGAAGAAGGAAAAAATATGTATACATGGAGGAGGAGGTGAGAGCGGAAAGGGAGGAAGGGAGGAAACGAGTGGACGGAGGCTCGCTCTCCCTCTCCCTCTCTTCCCTTCTTTCCTCCCTCCCTTCCTACTTCCCTCCCTCCCTCCCTCCTTCCCTCCAGTGTCCATTTCCTCTGATTGGTACACATGTTCTCATCTTGGCCTGCCGGTGCCGACTCTTTCTCCCTCTATTTTTTTTTTTTTTTTTTTGCGTTTTTTCCAGATTTTCAAAAAAGGACGCGTACTCTTGTCTTCGGTGGTCATTTGGGTCAGATTTTTCTTATCATTTTTCTACATTTTTTTTTGGTATGTGGTGTTATTTTTCATCCTCTTGTGATTTGTGGTAATGTTATTTTAACCTCTGTGTGATTTGTCAGGTCTGGTGGTTGCAAGAATAGAAAACGGGACTGAAGGGGTAGCTAATATAATCTAGTTTTAAGTATATGATTAAAAAAAACATTAAACACAATAAGGGAATTGAGGGAGGCTGTTTTTCTGATCCCTCTAATCAAACAGATCCCTTTTTGAGTCGAATTATCCAGCCCAGAGGTAGCCAGAGTTAAAAGTGAAATGAATGAAATAATGAATGAGATTAGCGAAAAAAAAAAAAAATAGTACCAAAGGAAGGTCATCTCTTTCACTATGGCGACATCTTTTTCATTTTTTGTTCATATATATATAGACAATTTTATTTTGCTGGAGAGAGAATTTTTGAACAAGGAGGGGGTGTTATATATATAGTTTTCGCCTGCTACACTACTAGTACGCTCTCGAAAAATGAATTCTAATTGGACAGTAGCAAGGGTAAAGTAGAAATGGATAATAGCAGTTAGTGGGGTGGTTACAGTAGTCTTTCTTGCTTTTTCCTGCCGGTTTGATGAAATTTAGTACTAGGATTTCTTACTGAGGGGGTTAATTAAGATTCTATTCAGTTTCTTAAGTCTGAAAAGTCTAGAGATGGCAAGACTTACATAAACACACACACACACACACACACACACACACACACACACACACACATACAGAGAGTGAGAGAGAGAGAGAGAGAGAGAGAGAGAGAGAGAGAGAGAGAGAGACAGACAGACAGACAGACAGACAGACAGAGTGAGAGAGTGTCACAACGCTAAAAGGATCGCTGTACAAATAAACATCATCTTAGCATAAAATATTATAATCCTATCCCGTATTTTGCCACCTACATGACCAGCTGGATACCGTCTGGGCAGATGGAAGAGGGAATGATCGTGGAAGTGGGTTGGGATGATGATGATGATGATGATGATGTTCATGGATGCTGATATTAAGTGATGTTAATGAGTATGGTAATGAGAGTAATGATGATGATAATGATATAATGTTGATAGTAGTAATTATAATGAATATACTGATGATGATGATGATGATGATGATGATGATGATAACGGGACAGCCTCTGGACGTCTACTTAACCTCGATAAACACACACAAAAAACTCAAATTGTTGGTGTTTCAATTTTCTCACAGTTCGTTTCTTGGCCGTCCAAACTTTAGACGTCATGATGTTTTCTTTTACCTGGCTGTTCACCTCGTTGCTGTGGCAGGTGGGGAAGTGGGCAGGTGAGGGAGGGGGAGAGGTATGGAAGGGGAGGTAAGATGGTGGGGAGGGGGAACGGTAAGGAGGAGGGAGAGGGAGAATGGCGAGGGAGAGAGTTGGGAGGAAGGGGAAGGGAAGAGGTAGAGAGGAGGGGAAGGGTGAGAGGTAGGAAGGAGGGGGAAGGAGAGAGGTAGGGAGCAGGGGGAGGCAGAGAGGTAGGGGGAAGGGGGAGGAGGAGAAGGAGAGAGACGGTATGGAAGGGAGAGACAGGTAGTGATGAGGCATGGGGAAGGGGAATCGAGTGAGGTTAGGATAATGCGGGAGAGGGGAGTGGAAAGTAGGGAAGGGCAAGAAAGGGGAGAGAGGAGGAAGTAGGAGATGGGGAAAGAAAGAAGTAAGCAGTTAGTGGGGAGAAGGTGGGGAGATGAAACTAGGACGAGGTAGAAGAGGTGGTGTTAGTGGCAATAGGTGTGGTGATGGAAGTGACGGTGAGGTTGGTTGTGAGTGGTGGCAGTGAAGGTGATGGTGGTGGCAGTAGCGATGGGTGGTAGGGGTTACAGATGAATTAACAATAGTAGTGGTGGGTGGAAGTGTGGATGCAGTGGGGATGGTGGAGTGGCATGGGGTTGGTGGAGGTGGCAGAAGGAGTGATGGAAGGTGCATGAATGTTGACAGAAAGGTGATGGTGAAGTTGGCATTTTAAGGTGTGGCATAGAAGGAGTGGTGGAAGGTTTGCGTAAAGGTTATGGGTTGGTAGAAATAATTGTCTGAGTGGTGAGGTTAGCAGAAGGGGTCTTGGAAGTGGCAATAAAGTTGGCAGTAAGATGATGTGGTTGGCAGAAGTAATTGTGCTGGTGATGTGGTTGGCAGAAGGGACAGTGGAAGTGGCCTGAATGTTGGTATAAAGATGGTAGGGTTGTCAGAAGGAGTACTGGGGTTGGTGAAGGTAATGGTAGGAATGAGTACGTGGGTGATGGGGTGAGGGTGAGGATGAAGGGTAAGGGTAAGAGTGAGGGTGAAGGTGGTAGTGGGAGTGAGGGAGTGGGTGGGGGCGGGTATATTGATCACGCCCGGGCCTCTGCAATATTAATGACCAACCTCAAATGTCAGCAGAAAGTTCGGTTCGTCTCCGTGGCAGCCATTGGTCATGTGGAACTCGGCCTCCTGACCCCTCTTTCCACACCTAACCCAATATCACCCCTAAATAAAACATCTGTAAGTGCGAAAGTCCCCTGTTTGATGGAAGTCTCATTCACTGGTCACCCTGGCATCTCTGGGTAATCGATTTTACCCTCTATATCCAGGGAGCGTAAGGGTGCAAATCCACGTCTCACCTCCTGCATCATTTGTGGTGGGAAAAAGCACGGTGTTAGCATTGGAAATTAGTGAATATATTCGGGCGAGCAGAGGGGGTCAGGATGCATAATGGAGCCGGGTTCGTAATTAAATATGTGAGTAGCCTTTTGTCAGAACGCACCGCCATCACCAACCCAGTCCTACCCCTGCTTTATTTATTTCTGTCCACTGCCAAGCGATTTTATTCAGCTACGAGAGAGAGAGAGAGAGAGAGAGAGAGACAGACAGACAGACAGACAGACAGACAGAGACAGAGAATTTTGTGATCTTTATTTTGTCTCCTGTTATTGTTTTGGCGTCCGTTTTCTGTTGTTTACTATCTCTTGTCTCCAGCCACGATAAGGAATACTATTATAAATAAAACTACTGTTATTTTTATCTCTTTTCCGTGATTTTATTTTTTTTTTTTGTGATGGAGTTATTTTCGACGATGATGTGGTCTTTTCCCGTAGTAATGTGTTTTGTGTTTTTGTACTTAAGGTTAATTCAATTGTGTCGCTTTTTTCTTGGTTTCCCTCTCACTCACGGCTGCTGGGTGGATGCTGTGTGTGTGTGTGTGTGTGTGTGTGTGTGTGTGTGTGTGTGTGTGTGTGTGTGTGTGTGTGTGTGTGTGTGTGTGTGTGTGTGTGAAAGAGATTGATTGATTACGTGATACTATGTGAGGTGGGTGTGCACGTGGTAATACTCTGATTGTGTGTGTGTGTGTGTGTGTGTGTGTGTGTGTGTGTGTGTGTGTGTGTGTGTGTGTGTGTGTGTGTGTGCTTAGAATAGATATGCTCAGTGGAAAAAAATGCATGTTTTTTTTGTGTGTTTTTTTTTTTACGTGTCCGACTCTGGGCAAAGGCTCAGGGCCTATTTCTTGGGGGCAGTGGCCTATCCCAAGGCCCAGTATGTATACTTATATGTGTGTGTATACTTTCATGTGTGTGTTAACATGGCTGCTTATTGTGACCTTTTGTTTACTTACGTACATGGCTCTGTGTGTTGTGGTATTAGTGTGTAGATGCTTAAATGTCATTGTGTTTGTGTGTGTGTGTGTGTGTGTGTGTGTGTGTGTGTGTGTGTGTGTGTGTGTGTGTGTGTGTGTGTGTGTGTGTGTGTGTGTGTGTGTGTGTGTGTAGCATTATGTGTACACCAACAAGTAATCAGGTTGGTCCGTGGGTTGGTCTGGTCCATTACTCAGAAAGTACATTGTAGGTCCGCCAGCATCACACGGTTCATTTGGTCCACAGGGTCATTGCGTCCACCCCCTCCACCCTCACACCCCTACACCCTCACCAACCCACCTCTCCACCCTTACCCTCAGACCCAGCACCCTCACTAACCCACCCATCCACTCATAACTTCACCCCATGCAACCTGACTTACCCACTCCTCCACCCTTACCCTCCTCCCCAGCACGCTCACAAACCCTTTCCTTCATTCACAGAAGGGAAGTAAACTGAGTCCACCAGTCTGACCGGCCCCAGAATCGAACCCGAATCCATCTAATTTATAGATTAATGTGCTGACCAAGGTATCAAGTTATGAGAGACTTTTCGTACAAGTAAATTTATATACTGTCTTCATAAATCCCTTCACTATGGTTCCCTAGGATTTTCGTCCCTCTGCTGCTGATTTCACATGGATTAGTGGAGGGAAAAGACTATACTACGGCACTAGGTCCTTCCCATAGCACTTCTTCGTGATTAGCACAGTATTCTAGTGTTAATCAATCGCTACAACTCAGCCTTCGAGATAGAAAGCCTGCAATTTTAGTCCAAGTTAGAGTAAACAGAGTATGAGAAGGGAGACTAAGCTGAATAAAATCATCTGGTACAATTCTCTCACCTTTACCTGGCGTAGATTTTCGTCCTTTTGCAGTTTATTTCAAGGAGCTCAGTGGCAGAAAAATACACTACTGCGGCTCCGCACCTCTTCGTGACTTGTATCAAATTCTAGTGTTATTCTGTTATTACAAGAGGACATTATGGCTCCACATACTTTCATATCACTTCTTCGTGACTAGCATACAATTCTAGTGTTATGCTGTTGTTACATGATGACACTGCCACGAATCTACATCCTTTCACAGCACTTCTTCGTGATCAGCACCAAATCATAGTCTTATTCTGTAAAAAAAATCAGTATTCAAGATGGAGAAAGAGGAAGTTTAATTTAGAGTGAGAAAGAGTATAGTAGAAAGGGTAAGCTTTATAAATGACGTCACCGAATTGAAGAGGTTAAGCTAGGTCATGCGTGGAAAACCATGAATGTATCGTAGGGTCATGCAAGAACAGTAATTAATGGAGCGGAAGTCATGCAGGGGGAGCGCGGGTCATGCAGGAAAAATGCCCTCGGTTGACCACACTATAGACGGCCGTTCAGGACCCCGGGGATAAAAGCTTCATCTGTACGTATTAATTGGAGAGACGCACTACACCCTCTCCTCCACCCCCCCCCTCTCTCTCTCTCTCTCTCTCTCTCTCTCTCCGTTACCTCTAGCCTTCCCCTCCTTCCTCCCCCTTTTCTTCTCTTTTCCCCCTATTCTCTCGACCCTCCCTCTTCTCTCCTCCTGTTCTCCATCTTCCTTCCTACCTCCCCCTTCCCCTGTTCTCTCACCCTTTCCCTCTTCCCTCCCTCGTTTCTCTCCATCCTGCCTCCTTCCCCTTCCTCCCTCCTTCCCTCTTCTCTCCCTCCTTCATCTGCACCCTCCAGCCCCTTCCCCAACGCTGCCCTGCTAAAACAAAAGGGGTCACTACATGAAGAGGGTGAATTATTGAGGGCCGGACAGCTGTATGCCCTTCCTCCCTCTCTCCATCTCTCCCTCCCTCTCCCATTCTCCCTCCCTCCATCTCTCCCTGTATCGCCGTTCCTCGCCTCTCCTTTGCCCCTTTTACTAGCCCCAATCACGCCACTTCTAGCCCCAGTCCCGCCATTCTAGCCCAATCCACGCCACTTCTCGCCCCAACCACCCAACTTCTATCCCAGTCTGATATTATCCCTCACCACGTTCACATCTACTCCCAACTTTTTTTCTAGCTAGTTTGAGACACGATACAGTTCCTTTCCGCTTTCATTACTAGCCTCCAACCACACCGCTAGTAGTATCGCCGCTGTATGCATCATTTGTAGCCATAAAAAAAAGTCCTATTGCCTCTGGGATTCGAACGATGGCGCGTAATTGCGTGGCCTCCTCTTAATGAAATTTTACTAGTGGTTTATCGAGGCGGTAGTAGGATAGAATAAAGGTGACGTAATCGTAATGAAGGGGTTAATAGTTTGCGTCACCTTAAGTTACCAGAGAGAGAGAGAGAGAGAGAGAGAGGCGTTTATTTCCACCTCGGTACCAGACCCCCTGCGGCTCATCTGTGATTGGCTAATTAAGCGTAATCACAGGACCGGACCATTCCAAGTAGCCCCTTCTTGTCCCCTATCAACCCCCTCCCCCCTTATCACCCATCACCCCCACCTCTCCCACCACCCCAGCCCCCGCCCCCACCCCTCCACTTCTGCCCCTTTTTTCTCTCCCTCTTCTGTTCGTGTCATATTCCCCTCTTACCCTTTTGTCACCTCTCTTAATCCCAAGCCCTCTTTTCCTTTGCTCTCCCTCTCCTTCCTCTTCTCTTGTTCTCTCTTCTTCTCCTCTCCTCTAACTCCCTCTTCTTCTCTTTCTCCCTCCTTTTCTCTTACTCCCTCCCTTTCTCTAATTCCCTGCTTTCCTTCTTATTAATTTCTTTTCTCTGTGCTTCCTTTGTTTTTTTTTTCAGTCTTTTCCTTCCTTGCATGCCGTCCACCTCTCACTTCTTTCTCTAACTCCTCATTATGCACTTATTTCTTTAACTTTCCTTCCCAACATTTGCACTTCCTCATTAACATTTTATTGGCTAAGTTATGGCATCAACGTCTATTTTTTTTTTTAATTCATTTCTATCTTCTCGTCGTAACTTTCATTTTATAAGTACATTTTATTCTGTGTATCTCACTTGTCTTCCTTCACGTATTCTTTTTCATAGTTCACGTGCCTAATTTCCATGCCCTACTCCCTCCTCCTCCCATACTTCCTCCTCCTTCCATATCTCCCTTCCTCCCATACCCTTCATTTCTCCCACTTTTCTGTCTTTCATACGTCTCCCTTCCTCCCACATTTCACCCGTCCTCCCATACGTTTTCTCCCACCATACTTCCCATCTCTCATATACTTTCCCCTTCCTCCCAAACTTCACTCTCCTCCCAAAATTCATTTAATATTTTCTATCCTCCACGCCTCCACTCTCCCCTCAAATACCTTCCTTCTCCACACCCTTCGTCCCATACCTTCCTTCCATACCTTCCTTCCTGCCATGCCTGCCTCCATTACGTTCCCCTCCTCCTTCCGTACTTCCCTTCCATAACCCACCCCTTCCCTGCTTCCTATTGCTACCCCTCTCCCTCGTCCCACACCCATATTCCTTCCCCTATACCTCCTTTCCACACTACTCGTCCCATACCTATCCTCCTCGTCCTCTCTTTACCCCCCATCCACCTCTTTCTTCCCCTATTCCCATACCTTTCCCCCATATCTTCCTCCTCATCCCATGCTTACCCTCCATGTCCCCTTCTTCCCATATCTCCTCTCCATTCTTCCCCCTCTTCGTCCCCTATTTATCCCCTTTCCAACTCCCCCATAACTCCCCCCCTCCAGAGTCCGCCCCCATAGCTTCCTTCACCCCCCTTCCCCTCCTCAACACATATGGAAATGAGTCGTGTTTTAATTACTCACTTTTAATCAGGAGGGGCTGGGAACGGTGTGTCTGTGTGCAGCTGCGGCCCTGCTGTGGTCACCCCCCTGTGTGTGTGTGTGTGTGTGTGTGTGTGTGTGTGTGTGTGTGTGTGTGTGTGTGTCGAGGTATGGGTTGCAGTTGATATGTAACCTACTTGTGTATTTGTGTGTGTGTGTGTGTGTGTGTGTGTGTGTGTGTGTGTGTGTGTTAGAATATTTATGATTCACGATGCGTCTGTGGCTGCTTTATTTAGGAACTTTTATTACCGAATATTTTGTACTCTCACCGATAGGCCATGATTATTAAACTTCATATTTTCTTAAACTGACACAAATACGAGCAGTTTTTGACCACGTATTTATTCGAAATCTACGTCGAGTCCATAATTTCTACAATATGATGACGTAGTTCTGAGTCATTCTTGCCGCCTCCAGACGATTTTCTTCAGCTAGGGAGAGGTTTTTTACTGAAGGGGTTGGATATGGCCCTCTTCAACCCCTTCGCTGCGAGTATTCTTCCTAGGTGGGGTAAACTGCCTGGTAGTTGACTGAATAAACTGGAAAATTAGAAGCACTGCGTTATTGTCCATCATCATCATCATCATCATTATTATTATCATTATCATCATTTTCATCATCGTCTTCATCATCTTTATTATTATTTTTATTATTATTATTATTATTATTATTATTATTATTATTATTCCAACTATTATTCATACCTTAAAAGATGGGAGGAGGTAGGATCCAAAAACAAATAAAGATAAAAAAATAAAACTAGGTTAACCAAAAAAATATCATTAGAGATTCCTTTATTATTAGAAGAAAAGAAATAATATTAGAGATTAAACAGAAAATGGTCTTCAAGGCTGTCACACATTAATCTCAAGCAGTGCATTAGAGAGAGAGAGAGAGAGAGAGAGAGAGAGAGAGAGAGAGAGAGAGAGAGAGAGAGAGAGAGAGAGAGAGAGAGAGAGAGAGAGAGAGAGAGAGAGACTTGAGAATGACCTTTTCGAATCGCATCTGAGCCTTCTTACTCCTTTCTCTGTCAACCCCAGTTTCTTTTTCTTTCCTTCCCCTCTTATTACCCTCCTCTTTCCCCTCATTCTCGTCTTTCAGCTCCCACTTTTCCCTTCTTTTTTTTTTTTATTATTTATTTCATCTTCATCCTTGGTTTGCATCTCTCCTCCTTGCATTCCTTCTTTTTCACTTTTTCTTCTTCTTCCTCTTCTTTATCTATTGAGTCCATCCTTTATCCTCTTCCTCTTCCTCGCCCTCTTCCTCCTTCCTACTGACACTCCTTCCTCCCCCTTCTCCTCCTCCTCCTCCTCCTCCTCCTCCCCAGCCCCTCTCTTTTTTCTCACACTCGGGTCGTGCGTTAAAAAAAGCCGCGTTCGCTTGACATTTCCTCATTTCCCTGAGATCTTCCCCTCGCCCGGGTCATTGTGGGTCAGCGGTGAGAGAGAGAGAGAGAGAGAGAGAGAGAGAGAGTCTGTTCTTCTGTCTGTTCACATAACTCTCTCTCTCTGTTCTCCACCAATCGTCATCTCTCTCCTGTCCTCTCCTTTCCTCTCATCCCCTTTTCTTTTCTCTTATCTCCTCTTCTCTCTCATGGCCCCTCTTTTTCCGTCCTTCTCCTTTCCCCACCAATCTCTCCTTTCTTTTTCGCCATCAATCTCCCTCTCCCCCGGGTCACTCCCCACAGTTCTCGCCCCCATTAGCATACACATTGGCCCCACCTAAACACCCCGACCATCTCCACCCCTCACCCTTACCCTCACACCCCTCACCCTCTCCCCCACCATCACCGTCACCCTCACATTCTTCCTCTCACCCTCACACTCCTCACCATCATCTCATTCCCTCACTCTCTTCTTCTCCCTTCCTTTTTCCCCCTCATCATCACCTTCACCCTCATCCGCTCCCCCACCTATATCGTCACCCTCATCCATTCCCCTAGCTCCCTGTTGGTACGTCCTCGTGTTTCCCTTGATTTTATTATATCCATCCATCCAGTATCCATCCATCCATCCATCCTTCCATCCATCCATCCATCCATCCATCCATCCATCCATCCATCCATCCATCTGTCCATCCATCCATCCATCCATCCATCCATCCATCCATCCATCCATCTGTCCATCCATCCATCCATCCATCCTTTCATCCATCCATCCACACATACATACAAGCATAATCTACATACATACCTACGTAAATTCATGCATAAATCCATTCTTGTAGACTGCATACAATAACACTCATTTTATACTGGTTTCATTATATCTTAGGCGTATGTAATTGTTATATATATTCAAATTCCGTCTTTATTTCAGATGCGCAAAGGCCTATTCCCGTAAAAATAATATCTGCGTCATATATTTCCACTTGAGCATTTTCTGTCACAAGAATTCTATATTTCTTTGAAGCAGGGGCTCTTGCATTTCGCACTGCTTATTGTTGTCCTGCGGCCATTGTTTTCTGACGTCTATGAATATTCCCGCATGTCCGACCCTCCTACCTTCCCCTGTCTTGCCATCTTCTTCGCTCGCCTCTACACCCATCATCATCTCCAGTTACTCTACTTCTGTGATACCCATATAGCTTCAATCTGCGCTGAGTTCTTCATCCACCCTCCCTGCACAGCCAGAACTCTTGTAAGCTGAACAGAAATAAGTTGGGAATTTGACAAACGGACTTAAAACGAAGAAATTAATGGAGTTGATCTGATTCCCTACCACCAAAGATCTCTTGTTAGCAGAAGAAAGTCGTCTGGCGAGAACAAGAAAAAAAAAAAAAGGTTTAGACTTAATGGATTAAAAGACATTGTTACTAACCCCATCCCTTTAGAGGTTGAAATAGGTTGAGTGTAATCACCTGGAGGTAACAGGAATAAATGACAAAAAGACAACCTGATAATCTTCTGGTAAACCCCTTGAATCCGTTGACCTATTTATTTATTTATTTATTTATATTATCATTTTTGTTATGGCGATTTTATGACACCAGAGATCACCCTGGTAATTGGTGAGTTCATTTATATCTAATCCCTCTTGTTAGAAAAGTCTCTCATTAGATGAATAAAATCGTCTGAAGCCAGCAAGACTATAGTAAAAAAAAAATGTCATTGGACTGGGGGAGTTAATCTAAATAATCTATAATAACTCTTAGACCTTTGCTTTATTTTTGTATGACCTATCTTACTACACATCTTACTTGCCTTCTTGGTGTATTTCCCATTCACTTTTCCCACGTTTCTTTCGGCTTTCCAAATTTTCGCCTGTTTCCCCCTCCCTTATCTTCTCCATTTACCTCTCCCCCAACTTTCTCCTCTCGTCATTCTCCTTGCCAGCTGTACGTGTTGCCCTTCCATTCTCCTCTAGGTAACTTTTTCCTCTCTTCTCCACCTTCCTCTCATGTTTACAATTCTCCCTCCTGCCTTCTTAAAACTGAGTAAGGAAAAGTGTAAAGAAGCCCAGAATTTGTAACAGATTTGTGTGTGGATAGGAAATATTTTAACTTGAAGTCCACCATACAAACATACTCGCAATGCATTTGGGAACGAGATAGAAAGGTCAGACTATTTATTTTTCACCATATTTCTCAGTAACGATGTCAAAAGTCGAGTCTGTTTTCCCCTTTGCTGTCGTAGGCTTAATTATATTGTCCTTTTTTCACACTTAGCTTACATTTGTACTTATTTACTCCCACATTTTTACTCTTCTTTTGTAAACTTCCCGATCTCTTTTTTTTTAGGATTTTCTCCCCTCTCCACCCCTTTTGCTCACTTCATTCCCCCTCTATGCGATTTATTCCTATTTCTCACTTCCTTGCTTCCTGTTCCTCGTATTTGTATTCTTCCTCCTTGATTTTTTGCACCTCTCATTTGATATCCCTCTACGCCACACTAACTTTCCTCGAACCATTCTGTTTTATTTATTTCTTACTTTCCTTCGCTTCCTCCCCACTTCCTTCTTCCTCTCCTGCCCTCTCCTCCCCCTCTCCTCTCTCTCTTCTGCATTTCCCCTTGCTTCCTTCCATTTCCCCCCCCCTTTTTTTTTTTTCCTCCTTCCTTCCCTCCTCACTTCCTCTCTTCTTCGATTCCTTCTCCTTTTATTTTTTTTTTTTTTTTCATTTAAACTACATTCTTCTCATTCCATAGTTTCCTCCAGTATCGTTCTCCTTTCCTTCATTTGTTGTCATCTTCTTCCCTTCCTATCTTCCTCCTCACTCCCTCCTTCTTCCATTGCTTTCGTCTTTACATACCATTAATTACCTTTTCTCTCCCTCTCTTTCTGTCAGTTTCCTATTCATCCCTCCCACTCCCTTTCACTGTTTTCCCTATTCCTTCCTTTCATTCCCCTCCCTCTTCAGCTTCCATCACTTCCACCCACTTCTCTCTTCTTTCCTCAGTATAGCTCTTCCTCACTTCCTTCTTTCCCTGGCTCCCCTCCTTCCTACCCCTTCCCTCCCCTTTCTTACCCTCGCCATGTTCTTGAGTCTGTCGTCCCCTCTTTCGTTTTTTCTTCTTACTTCCTCTTCTTCCTCTTATTTCCCCTTCTTCGTCTCTCTTCCACCATTTTCCTACCCTCTCTGCTTTCCTCTATCTAGCTCTCATTTACCCCCTTCCTATTCCCTTTCCTTGTCCCTCCCCCCCTATACCTTCCCCTCGTCCCTCCCCTTTCCCCAGGCACTCAGTCACCACCAAGGCAACAGCTGTACATTCCCCGATTTTTTAACACTTGGCAGTTTCCCCTCGAAGGCTGGAGAGGTCAGGGAGGAGGTCAGAGGCAGCTCCACCCTTCTCCTCACCCCTTCCTTCCCTCACCCTCCCTCCTTCCCTTCCCCTCACCCTTTCCTACTCTCACCCTCCCTTACCCCTGTCTTCACCTCCCCTCACCCTCTCTTCCCTCATCCACTCGCTGGGAAGAAAAGGGTTGAGGGGAAATGGAAGGAAGTTGGAGAGGCCTGGGGGAGGAAGAAGATATATAGATAGTGAAATGAGAGAGAAAGAAGGGGGGGGGGGTTTGTGCGTCTGGGAACTTTCTGGGTGAGATTGTGAGAGAGGGTAAGGAAAGAAGGACGGGGGAGAGGAAGGGGGAGGAAGGAAATGAAGGGAGGGAAGGAGGGAGGGAGGATGGGGTGGAGAAAGGTAAAACGTTGGAAGTGAAGGGAGAAGAACAGTGTGTGTGTGTGTGTGTGTGTGTGTGTGTGTGTGTGTGTGTGTGTGTGTGTGTGTGTGTGTGTGTGTGTGTGTGTGTGTGTGTGTGTGTGTGTGTGTGTGTGTGTGTGTGTGTGTGTGTGCTGAAGCTAGAAAGGTAAAAACAAAGAGAAATGAATTGACAACTTCTACCAAACCTCACTGTGTGGATGATATGTATAATTAGGTCAGATAGAGGTCACTTATTGTTAACATTGTATTATCACTTACATTACCATCGAAAGGGTAACGGATGCATATTTACTCTTATTAATTACTTCTCTTTTATCGTCCGTACAGCATTTGCAATTTCCTTATACAACAGACTTATTATACTTGTTTGAACTACACACACACACACACACACACACACACACACACACACACACACACACACACACACACACACACACACACACACACACACACACACACACACACACACACACACACACCATCTAAAAATAATGAAAATAAAGGGTAGACTACGATAATACACGGAGCTGAGATAAGTTTATGGACTACGGAGGTGCCCGGCGTCCACCCCTTCCCCCTCGCTGTTTACCTTTCTCGAGTTTTATCCTCCGTCACCAGCACAACCCGGATATAACGACCTGAGCCTCATTCACACGCCAGGCTAAGGTACATATTAATCTGTCTATTCCCCAAAGTTCCTAACCCCCTAAGTCCTTCCCCATCAAAACCCTCCTTCCCAACCTAACCCACCTTCCTCACCTCACTCATCCTCCCCTACCTAACCCTCCCTTCCTACCTAACTCCCCCTATCCCGCCTAATCACCCCTTCCCAGACCCCCATCCATCATCTCCCATCACCATTGCAGCCCATCCCGCCCACTCCTCTCCACACACCCACAACTGAAAGACCTAAATCTACATATTATTATACATCTCTCGAAAAGCTTTGAGTCGATGGATCTGATTTTTGACACATGCCATTATAGACAAGACCTGTATCCATAGAACTTAACTTGAATCGTCTGTACTCTGATTACTCTAACTTGGCCTAAAATTACTAATACTCCTTCTTTAATGTTGAGTCGTAGCAATAGATTTACGCTAGAATACGATGCTAGTTACGAGGAAGTGCTGTGGAAAGATGTACTGTAGAGCCGTAGCCTTGTCCCATTCTGTCACTGAGCTACGCAAAATAAGCTGCAAAAAGACGAAGATCTGAGCCAAGTTGAAGTGAAAGTAGTGTAGTGCCTTTTCTAATTCCTCGTCTTCTCGTTCGTTTCCCTCATAAGAAGATGCAGGTTCCTCTCTTATTTCCATTTTCATCCCCTCATCCGATGAAGCAAAGTCAACCTCTTCCTTTTACCTTTCCTCTTCCTCCAGCTCTCCTCCCCTTGATTGGGCTCATCTTCTCTCTCTCTCTCTCTCTCTCTCTCTCTCTCTCTCCCCCGCCTCTCCTCTTTTTCCCCTCCCTACCTAGTAACAAGACCCTTCCACCCCCCACCCCTCCCCTCTCCCCTCACCCCTGTCATCCCCTCAGCCCGTGATGCAAAGAATACCCCTCCTCCTTCTCCCCTCATGATCTTGGCTATTTTCCCATAACCCTTTCCCCTCTGTTCCTTCACTTTTTAACATTCTTTTTCTCCCCTCGCCTCTCTCTCTCTCTCTC
>NC_137046.1:60229911-60354911 GCF_032717465.1 Coenobita brevimanus | reverse complement strand
CAGGGAGATAATCCGACCTCTCTCTTATCTCCGTCTTTATCAAACTCTATCGAAATAGGACTGTATTACGACCCGCTAAGTCTTATACCAGAACATCGTAGTATAATCTTACCAATTTCACCTCCTAAGTTTATTTCCTTCAAAAAATTGGGACTGATCTTGCGAACATACGATACCCAGTCCACGGTAGATCTTCCTACTCTACTTGGCCTTGTAACTATAGTTCGTTCGTTTTCACCTGAGAGAACTGGGCCTCTCTTACGGATACTAGGCCCTGGTTGCATAAAATGGGATGATCGATAGCTATGAGGCAGCAATAAAACTCCTTGGTTATTAGTCAAACCGACCTTCCCCACTCACAGGTTAAGTCTGGCTTTGGGAAAATAATACGACGGAGGTGACAGTAAAGTGGAAAGTCACGATGTAGTAAAACCAGCATAGATAAATAGAGAGATAGATAGAGTCAGCCAGAATTATAGATAGAAAAATAGACAGACGTCCTCTCTTTCTCTTTAATTATCTCCCATATCTTATCACTATCTCCACATATTTTCACACATTTTTCTCTCTTCCTGCTCTGCACCTACACCTGTCCCGAGCAAGGCAAGTCTGCGGGTCAGGGCGAGCAGGACACTTGGCGACATTTCTCACGGATGGGACTGGCCCCCCTTGTTTCTCCCCTCTCTCCCTCTTCCCCCCGCTGCAGGCCTCGGAGATCGCCCCCTCCCCCTTGCTAGCCCCTCTTTCACAGCCCCCCTCATCCCCACTCAATCCTTACCTGGCCTTCTCCTCGACCCCCTTCCTTCTCCCTGTTTCCCCTTCCCTCTCCCCTCCCTGTTTCCCCTCCCCCCTCTTTCCTTCATCCTCTCTCTCCCCTTCCCTTCACCCCTGCTCTCCCCCTGCCCTTTGCCCCTCCTCTCCCTTCTCCTCCCCTTCGCCCCAGTCTTTTTTCCCCCCTCTCCTTCGCCCCTCCTTTTTCTCCCCATTCATTTCTCTTCTTTCTCATTTCTCCTCCCTTCCTCCCTCTCTCCAACATTCTGTGTGGAGGGGCCCGTGTGCTTTCCTGTGCAGGTGTATATTGTGCATGTTTGTTTATTTGTGTCCTGATTGATACAGGTATTTTTAGACATATACTTTTGGAGTTCCGTATGAGCACTTACCTAATATTAGTTTAAAGAGTTGATCTAAAGTAACTATTTATTTAAGAAAAAAGAAAACTGATTTGCTGTACGAAAAGGGAACTGCTACTACTGTTTTCACTGCCGATTTAATATTTTCATTTAGGGTTCTTGCTTCTGTCAGTGCAGTGAGGTGTGATTAATGTGCTTGCTTTGGAGCGAGACAAAATCCTTCTCCCCTTCCTCCTCAGCTTCTCCCGTTCTCCTTTCCCTCTTTCCTACCTTTCTCCTTTCCCCTCCCCGCTTCTCTACTCCCTTTCTCCTTTTCCCTTCCTCCTCCCCCATTCCCCATCTCTTCCCCCCCTCCCCAGTTCCCCTTTCCCCCATCTTCTCGCTGTTCTGGCATGTGGAGCGGGGCACGGGGGAGTAGGAGGGAGGGTAGGGGATCAAGGGTAGGGTAACGTTAACCTCTTCAGACAGACAACCTTTTTATTTTAATGTTGCTACTAATATGGCATTATTCGTCTTCGGGAGAGACAGGGAATGGAGTATATTATTTATTTATTTATTTACTCATTGTTACCGGGTGACTGGCTTTCGTTATATAACATTTGCTACTCACTCTTCATCTCTCAGTGGGGTTTCCTTCAGCTGGAATGAAATCGTCTGCCTGTGGGACGGAATGAAGTAGTAAGTCGGTCTTAAGGGACAGAAGGGAATGAGGCAGTACTGAACCCTCTGATTGCTTCCCTCCGCTGGACAAAAACCGCGTGACGTTAAGCAGATTAATACGTTTTGCCGTTGTATAGCTGGGGGAAGGTTTAAAGGGATTGTACTGTTTTAAGATGATGCTCATATACCCGTTTCTATTCCCTGTGCTTAGTCCTTTTCATAATCACAGTCTTTTTCTAGTGTGTTACTCCCAGTTCTAGGAGCGACCGTGAGCTACAGTGTCGGCCTCCTTCTTAATACCACTCGAGTTCTTCATCTGCCTTGTATTTTTCACTCAAGCTCCCCTTCCTTTCTCACTTACGCTCTCCCCCTGCAGCTTCTCTTCCTTCCTTCACCCCTGCTTTCATCCCGACATCTCCTCTCATCCACATCTCTTCTCTTCCTCTCCCCACATATTCTCTTCTCCTTCCCATCCCCTCACTTTCTCTTCACACTTTTTTCTCTTTTACTCAGCAATTCTTCCCCTCTCCACCTCTGCCCACCTTCACCCTTAACCCCTTTAACGCGGTGACTTATTTTGGATTCCATTGTTGCTACTGACAGATTATTTTATTCAGCTTATGGAATGACTTATCGTACTGAAGGGGTTAAGGAAGGCTACATCAACCCCCCTTCCCCCCGCCCCCGTTGAGAAAGCCACGAAGCTGAATAAAATCGTCTTGAAATAGGAAGAACACACACACACACACACACACACACACACACACACACACACACACACACTTCTCCTCCCTGCTCCACGTCCTCATTCATTCACATTTTCCCATTTCTCAACATCCTCCTTCTCCCCTCCACATCATCTTCCACCAACATCTTCCCCTTCTACTTATCAGTCCTTCTTTTCTTACGCTTCCTCTCATCGCTCCTTCGTCACTGGATTTTGCTACGTTTCTCTCTCCCTCTCTCTCTCTCTCTCTCTCTCTCTCTCTCTCTCTCTCTCTCCTTGACTCATTAGCCTATTTCTCAGTCTCTCACCCCATTTTCCTTTTCTCTCCCCTCATCCTACCCTTTGTCTCCTCATATTTTCTTTCCCCTCTCCATTCTCTATTCACTCCTTCCCCTTTCTGCCTATCCACTATTCCCTCCCTCTCCCCCTTTCTCTACTGTCTCCATCCCCTTTCCTTTCGCCTATTTTCTCTTCTCTCTCTCCCTTCATCCCAATTCATTTTACTTTATTCCCTCTAGCCCTTCTCCCTTCACCTCTTTTTCTCCCCCTCACCCCATCTCCTCCTCTTCTCCCCACCGTCTCTCCCCTCACCCCCTCGCCTCTCACACATCTCCTCTCTCCTTATTTCCTCTCCCTCACTCCCTTTCCTCCCCGTCTCCCTATCCTCTTCCCATCACCCCCTCCCTTCTCCCTCTCTCCTCACCTTCTCCCCCTCACCCCACCTTCACCCTCACCCCAGAGAAATGAGTTATCGTCCATGTTCTGTCCTCAGCCAGGCGACCTCCCTGACACTCACTCTGCCACTGGGGAAGGAGTGGGGGAGGGGGAGGAATGGGTGAGGGGGAGAAGGGAATGGGTGAGGGTGAAGGGGAAGGGAATGGGTGAGGGTGAATGGGAAGGGAATGGGTGAGGGTGATGGGTGAGGGTGAAGGGGAAGGGAGTGGGTGAGGGTGATGGGTGGGTAAGGAAGAGATGAGGGTGGTGGGTGAGGGTATGGGTAAGGGAGGGAGGACTGGGTGAGGCAGAGAAAAAAAGACTTGGGTGAAGAAGAGAGTGGAGGAAAGGAAAGTCTGGAGAAGAGAGAGAATGGAAGAGAAAAAAATATGTGGAAGAAGAGTGTGAAGGGAAATAAAAGCTTGGGTGAGCTGAGAAGAGCGTGAACGAGGAAGAGAAGCAGAGGAGGAAGGAGATTAGTAACAAAACATTGATCAGAGGAGGCTTAGAAAACGGTAAGTGGAGAAGCTAGGATAACAGAAAATGGAATATAAGGGATGTGCATGACTGAGAGAGGGACAAGAAGGATGTGTAAGTGGAAGGATGATTTAGGAAGGAAGAGGAAGAGAGAGAGAGAGAGAAGGAGGGAGAACAAAAGAAGGCTAGAGAAGAATAGGGATAAGGATGAACAAAAAGGAAGAATTAGAAAGGGAGAGGAAGAGGAAGAAGAATTATGAGACAGAACGAGGACTTAAGACAAAAGAGAAGAAAAATGATAAAAAAAGAGGGAAGAGAGCGAAAAGAGAAGAACAAGGAGAAAGAAGAATGAGGGAGAGAAAAAGAGAGAACTAAGATGAGGAAGGACTTGGATGAGAGAAAGCGTGAGTGAAGGATGGCGTGAGTGAGAGAGGGCGTGGGTGGGGGGTGACATCCTATCCAAAGAGAGAGAGAGAGAGAGAGAGAGAGGAGGGGGGGTTTGAGGGGACAGGAAGGAAGCTGGCGACACTGATCTGCATACCTGTGTGGTGATTACTTCCCCTCGGCCCCTCCTCCCCTCCCCTTCTCCCCTCTTCCCTCCCTTTCTCCCCTCGCTCGACAAGCCCAACGTCCCTTCCTCTTTTCCCCTCCTTTCCTCATTTTCTTCTCCCCTCATTTTTGCTCCCACTTTTTCCTCTGCTCCCCAAATTCACTCCCCTCACTTTTCGTCATGGTTGTTCATTTTTCCCCCTCAGTCTTCCATTTTCCCCTTCTGTCCATCATTTTCCCCTCGACCCCTTAGTCCACTTCGTCCCTTATTTTCTCCTTAGTCAAGCATCTTTCCATTGAGCCCTCATTTTACCCTTGGTCTTACACTTCTTCTTCTTTCCTCATTTTCCTCACTGTTTCACTTTTTTCGCTCATTTGTTTATTTATTTTGCTCATAGGGTTATTTCTATGGCCTATGTGTTGCTTATCCTGGAGAATTTTCGGGGTGAGGAAAGGGAAGGGGTGAAGAGATAGGGAGGTGAGAATATAGGGAGCACGGTAAGAAGGGAGGGAGAGGCCTAAGATGTCCTTCTCCCTTTCGTCTTTCCCTACCATTTCCCTCTCACCCTTCTCTGTTCCTCTACCCTCTTCTTCCTCATCCCTGATACCTCCCCTCTACATCTTCCCTCTCTCCCTACTTGATGTTTCTCTCCCTTTCTTCCTTCCCCCTCACTTCCCCTCATCTCTCTCTGTACCTCTACCCCTCTTTCTCCCCTCATCTCCCATCCCTCTCCCCTCAACATCACCCCTCCACCCCTGCTAGCGTGGTCCCCCCTCGTGCCCTCGCTCCCCCTTTCCCCCTTTCCCCTTTCTCATTATCCATTCTTTATCCTCATATTTTCCATTTCTTTCACTAATGAACCATATACTATTCTCTGCTTTCGTGTTACCTTCCTGTTTCTTGACTGTGCTGGATTAACTTACCTAGCACCGGGCCCCTACGCTCCGAAATCTCTCTCTCTCTCTCTCTCTCTCTCTCTCTCTCTCAAACTTTTCTTGTGCCTCTCCACTTATTTTCCTATCTTCCTTCCTCCTCCTCCTCCATCAGTTCTAGGCGTCCCTCATCCTCCTCTCACCTCCTTCCCTCTCTCCTTTCCTTCCTCACCCTCCCTCTCTCGCTGACGCCTAGGGACCACAACAAAGAGAGGCCTGTCAGTTTTAGCAAAGGTAACTACACTTGGGGGAAGGAAGGAAGGGAAGGAGGAAGGAAGGAAGGGAAAATGGAAGGAATGACAGGAGGATAGAAAGAAGGAAAAAGGAAAGAAGGAAGGAAGGAAAGAAATGTGAGAAAATGATGTGATAAAAGGAAGATGAAAATCAAAAGGAATGGAGAAAGGGAGTTTCTCCTCAGTGGTACTCTAACTACCCTACATATCATCTGAATCACACACACACACACACACACACACACACACACACACACACACACACACACACACACACACACACACACACACACACACACACACACACACGAGGGTAGTTCGCAGTATCTCGGAACGTTAAGAATGTATTTATTTATCGTTGTGCGAAAAAAAAAAGAGAAAAAAGTGAGGACAGAGATGGGAAGGGAAGGACAATGAAGGGAGAGGTGGGAAGGGAAGATGGATAAAGGGAGAAGAGAGGCTAGGTAGTGAGGGGAAAGAAATGAAGAGCAGGAGAGGACGGAAGGAAGGAAATTAGATAGGAAGGAAGGAGGAGAGTAGGGGAACAGGAGTAAGTGAAATGGGAAAGATGAGTGGGAGTACAAAGGAGTACAAAGGAGGAAAGAGAGAAGGAATGAGAAGGAATTAGTGGATGGAAAGTAGAAAATGAGGATGAGTGAGGAAAAAAGAGGGGAAAAGGGAGGATAAGATGAGAAGAAGAGATGAAAATAGGGGATGAGTTGGAAAGAAATATATGGGTAGGACAGAAAAGAAAAATGAAGAAGGAAATTGGGAGAGGAGGGAAAAAAAGAGGAAGGGAGAAGTGGGGGAGGAGGAAAGAGGAGGGGGAAGGAAAGGGGAGTAAAGTAGATGGGGGTTGTCCACATGTAGGCCTAACGGATCACCCTTCTCCCCTTACCCCCTCCCTCAACACCCCCCCCTATCCCCCCTCCCCCATCTCCAACACCCACCCACCCCCACCCTCACCCTCACTCACAAAAAACGTTAAGAAGAAGTATGCATAAACAATAAGGGGCATATGACAGCAGTTTCCCCCAGCACCCTTCCCTTCCTCTCCCTCCTCTTCCCTCCCTCACCCTCTCCCCCTCCCTTGTAACCACCTTTCCCTCCCTTTGGCTCCCCTTCCAGCCCTGAGTCCCTTCATTACGATTACTCCATTCTACATTTAATTCTCGCTACCGTCATGTAGTTTTAATTGAGTTAGGAGAAAGCAAGATGACCTAGGTGTTATAACTTTATTCTTACCATGAAGATTTTTTTTATCCCACCAGACGATTTCCTTCAGCTATAGAGACGCATTTTGTAGTGATACTGACTTCCCTTTACCCCTTACCCCTTGTACTGCTTAACTGCATCAGCCCCTTCACCACCACACATGTCCCTTTAGGGCTAGATGGGTAAATCGACTGGAAGAAGCAAAAGTAAAATCTGGATGTCATTGTCGTGCTTTAACTTTACGGCGAAATTTTCAGTCACTGGGTATCTAGAATTTCCCGTATCTATGCCGTAATCGGTTTGTTTTTACCCAGAGGAGTACTAAGTTATGGCAACATGAAAATCCTTGAGCCTTAAGTATGAGAAAAGAGTGAGATTGTTTGGGTATCAGTCAAATCTACCATCTTGTTGGACTATACTTGGCCATCACCTGAGCTAGGAGGGGTTTAGGATCTTTATAAGGTTAGAATTGACGTTGTGCAGTATCTGGGTAACTGGGTATTTGGGTAACTAGTACTTGGGCATCCAGGAAAGGGTTACAACGGGATGAGAGGAAAGGACAGAGGGACGGGCCAAGTGTGCACCAGAGAACACCGCTCAGGCCTACGACTAAGGGGGCGGAAATATGATAGTTGCCCCTCCCAGCCGGGTTCTCGCCTCCTGTTTGGATATTAATCTGGCACGGTTTTTGCTTGAGAGAGAGAGAGAGAGAGAGAGAGAGAGAGAGAGAGAGAGAGAAATATTGGACATTGACGAAAGTAAACTATCAGTAATTCAATCATCTGTATATCTATGTATCTGTCTGTCTATCTGTCTACTTATATGTCTGTCTGTCTGTAAATCTATCTATCTATCTATTTATCTATCTATCTTTATCTGCTACTTGACAAAATATCCCATCTTTCATCGTCCCGTAAAGATTGCCAGGCAAGCTTATTTCGACTCATCCCCACCCACCCCATCTTCTGTTATGCTCCTCCTAATTCCAGTCTCTCATCTCCTATCACATCTTCGCTCAGTACATGCTTCTTCCCGCTGTATTCATTCACTGCATCCCAAGCCACCTTCCCTCATACACCCTTGTTCCATCCCAGCACACATACCTCTCACACCCTCACCCCAACCCACCTTCTCACACATACTTCTCACCTTCCCTCATCTGCTCCTTATACCTGACATCAGTTCCTTCCCAGCATACTTTCCCTAATATATACCTCATTACTTTCCCTCCATCACGTCCTTATAGTAATTAATTTTGCGTGATGGATTTTTTTTTTTTCTGACTGGTGATTTTCTGGAATCTGTTTCGATATTTAGTAGTTTTTTGAAAATCGGATTTTGTCTTTCCTTTATTAGGCGTGAGAAGTAGGTTAGGAATTTTTTATGAGAAATGGCATTATTATTATTATTATTATTATTATTATTATTATTATTATTATTATTAGCTTTTATTCGCCAGGATCTGTATCTGTCAGTTTTTTTACTATTTATCTGTCTATCAATCTGTTTATCTACTTACCCAACTCGCTACCTGTCAGTCTGTCTCTGTCTATATCTATCTATCTACCTGTCTATTGTACCTACCTATCTATCTGTATCGGGAGTGGAGGCAGAGGAAGGGAGGAAAGCACTCCAGTCGAGTTGTTGAGGGAGAGGGTTTCATTCTGTTTCCTTTTTATGCATGGGAACGGTGGAGTGGGTTGTGACACGCAGAAGGGCTGTTTCCTCTCGCCCTCTGGTAAGTCACTTCCGGTGTGGCGACCTTGTCTCCAACGTGATTAACCCCAGAGTCACCCCTTCCCTCAGCACCCCACCCTCACCCCTTCCCTCAGTACCCCACATTCACCCCTTCCCTCCCCTTTCCTTCCATCACAACCCCACCTCCAATCTTTTCATTCCCTTCCTTTCTGTCGTCATTCCACCCTCATTCCATTTTTTATCCCCATCCCTTCCTCCTCTCTCACCTAGCCACGCTTCTATCCCTTCCCTCACTCGCACATTCACCCAGCTTCACCTCCACTCTTCCCCTGCATTTTCTTTCCTCCCATCTCTTCTCCCATCCCACTCTCATCTCTCCCCTTACCTATCCCTTTACCCCGTCTCACCTTCCCTCCTTTTCGCCTCCTCCATACGCTTATCTACCTCCTTTTTCTCTCATTACCCCAGTTCTCACCTCTTCCGTTACTCCTTCCCTCACCCACCCCCACCTGATCCCTTCCTTACCCTCTCCCTCCCCCCCCACCCCTTTTCTCTCATCCTCCTACGCCCAACGCCTTCTCTTTTTTATTTCTCCCTCACTTCTATTTTTCATTTTCATTCCTCAGTCCCTTTTCCCATCTCACTAAAATTACTCTCACCTCTTCCTTACATATTGCCTCCCCTTCCTCTTCAGTGCCCTTTTCTTGCTTACCCCTCCCATAACCTTTCCATTCTCACCCCTCCCTCACCCTCACCGGCACACACCCCTCTCTCCCTCACACCTCTCACCCCGTACATCCCTCACATGTTACGTATCCCACCCAATTTTTACACTTTCACCCTATCATCACCTTCACCTCTCATCGACCCCCCTGCACCCTTCACCCCCTCGCTCCTCCCTGACCCCCTTCACCCTATCTTAGAACCCCCTTCGCCCTATCTTAGAACCCCCTTCGCCCTTCACCCCCCTGCACCCTGCTCTCCTCACTCCTCCCCTTCACCCCTCGCCCTTACTCGATCCCCTCTTCACCCTTCACTCCTCTTCGACCCCCCGTCTCTTACTCCTCCCCACCTTTTCTACCCATTCTCACCTCTGCCCCTTCATCCTTCATCCTACCTTCTCTACTGCACCCGCCACTGCCATGCCCTTCTCTCTTTCTCTCTCTTGACTTCTGCCAACCTTTTCACTTTACCAGCATTTTCTCTCATCTTTGCCAACATCTTCATTCTTCCATCATTTTCCCCTCATCTCTGCCGTCCCTGCTTTCCTCGTCTCTGCTACAGCCATCTCTCACATCCCCCTCTCCTTTCCTATACTAGACAACAGCCCTACCTCATCCCGTCCTATCATCTCTATTCCCTTTACTTCCTTCACCCTTTCTAATATCATCCAGACTCACAAGCTCTTTCATCTTAACTCACACCCCATCCACTCATCACTCCTCCATCCTTCCATCCATGCTCTATCCACCCTGCCACACCCCAATCCATCATCCCTCCTATCCACATTTCTAACACCCTGCCAAACCTACCTTTCCCCTTCCTCCTTTCACATCGCCTTTTTTTTTTTCCCCCTCCTTTCCCTAATGTCACATACAACTCTGTCAGCACCTCCTCAGCTCCTTCCTCTTCCCCTCTCACCCTTCCACTACTTTATCCACCCCACCTGTCCACCACATTTCTTCCCATACTCCTCCACTACCCTTCTACCTTTAACCCCTACCCTACGTTGATGTCTTTGTTATTAGTAAGCGTATTCTAGCTAATCCCAAACAGAACTATTGAACTACGGAAAGACATATTCTCCTGAAGTGGTAAATGGAGTCCTTATCTAACCCTTCCTCTCTCACAAGCTTAATAAAATAGCGTGGAGTTGGCAAAAAATGAAATAATACCTCCTCGAATTGAAGGGGTAAGACTTGCAAATTTGCCACCGATTTTCACCACAGCCTCTCACTATCACCAGTACCATCACCGCCACTAATACCATCATCCAGTCCATCTCATCCAGTAACAGGAGACTATTTTGGATTCCCTTGCACTGTTGTTACTGTTGCCATGGATGTAACAGGAACCTACGATCCCCAACTGTTATTTTTCGTAGCATCATTTTTACTCCTCATTCCCGCCGATATGTTTGCCACCCCTTACATGACACTTGTAATTCGCTCGTGCCATCCTCTCAGTTCTACGATGATGTTCCGCTCGATTGGTGTTCAACATGCATCAAATCAGTCTCTGCAACAAGGGATTCCACGACACACACGAAAGTTTCTGGGATGGCAAGAACGGGAGAGGATAGGACTGGAGAGAGGGGAACGGGTGTCGGGATCTGAGGGGAGAAGATGGGTGAGGGAAGACCAGGGACTTAGCGTCGAGAAAAGAGGGCCACGGGTGAGGGGAAAAGAGAGTTAGGGATAAGGAGAGGAGAGGTCCAGGAGTAAGAGAAGAATAGAGGTAGGGATGAATGGAAGAAAGTCCATAAATGAGGGGAGAATGGGACAATAAGTGAGGGGAAAAGATGGCCATGGGAAGGTGCGAGAGGGTAACGAGTGAGGGGAAAAGAAGACCAAAGGGTGCGGGAATCTGAGAGTGAGGGGTAGTCGAGGGGAGGGCTGTGAGGGGTGGGTGCAGATGGCATTGACGACAGAACGAAGAGGGGGACAGTGCCATATTTATGTGGCTTGGGGGTCCTGTGGCACGCTGGGTGAGAGAGAGAGAGAGAGAGAGAGAGAGAGAGAGATTATTTTTTTAGTACAAGAAGAAATCTGTCTTTACTTTTCTAAATATGAAATCCATTACCTAATCTTTCTCCATTACACTATCGATTTTTACATATTTTTTAATTGACATATACATTAATTTCTTACGTTTTTAGTAATGCTTTCCCTTAATTCTATGCTCATTCATTAATTTCATACTCACACTGAACATGCAAAAGATTATTCATTTGCAGTTGCACGAAGGTTTACATGCCCATAAGCGCTGACTCAAACTTGCATACTCTTACGGGGGCAGACTCTTGCATACATATAGCTGTGTTTATTTCATCATACGTTCATATATTCTGTATTTTATTGGACTGTGTGTGTGTGTGTGTGTGTGTGTGTGTGTGTGTGTGTGTGTGTGTGTGTGTGTGAGAGAGAGAGGGAGAGAGAGAGAGAGAGAATCAATCTTCCCAGGGTGGTGAGGTGTGTTGAATAAGCAGTACCTGAGGAAGAATAAAGGAGAATGACGTAACGGAGAACCCTACTACACTAGCCCCCCCCTTCACTCTCTCTCTCTCTCTCTCTCTCTCTCTCACACACACACACACACACACACACACACACACACACACACACACACACTCAAAGACAGACGTGGAGTTTGTCAGATAAATAGATAAACAGATACAGTGGATGAAAAAATAATCAGATAAAAGAGGTGATTAATGGAAGATATATTAATGGGCAGATGGTAAATGAAATGATATGCTTACCGATTTAAAAACATAAATTATTAAGCAAAAGAAACTATAGCCACGAGTTAAGAAAAAAAAAAAAGTAGAAGCTCATGCTGCCAATGTCCAGAGAAACCGGTTTGAATATTACTTAAGAATAAATTTTTAAGTAATATTAATGGCCATCTGGGTAATATTCCCTTGTATATTACTCTCAGGTTATTGATACTGCGGAGATATATAGCAGTTTGTTTATAGGGAAGTGTTTTGTGCCTGTCCTAACCCTTGATTCTCTTGCAGGTGTGGGGCGGCAGGTGTAAGCAGGTGGGTTATCACTGCGACAGGTGAGAGCCTTGCATATGGTTATAGTTCTTTTATATGTCAGGAATATGATCGAAAGTAATGCAGCCTTTTCTTGTTACATTTGGTACTCGAAACTGAGGGAAACTGGCAGATCAACTATACAGGTAGAAATGGAACTTTCATAGATACTTTTCCTGTAACTTGCATTGGAATTAATATTGAAACACACACACAGACACACACACACACACACACACACACACACACACACACACACACACACACACACACACACACACACACACACTCACACACACACACACACACACACACACACACACACACACACACACACACACACACACACACACACACACACACACACACACACACACACAGAAAGGGTGACACACAACGAGGACTTAACTGACTTGTATGAAAGCTTTGAGTCAGACAGATGGGGAATTATCAGATGTTGAGCTGCAGGTGTTGGAAAGGTAAGTGTGATTGGAGAAGTTGTGAGTCTTACATGTGTGTCTTGGGCAAATGCTTGATTATGGAGTTACGTTTTAATCTGACAGCTGTGGAGTATAGGCAGGTGTAGCACGGTATTTATAGACAAGAAAGGTGTGAGCAGGTGTAAATTGTGGGTCTGACGCCTGAGTGGTGGGGAGAGGTTTAATTATGGCCTACGTTTTACTCATATAGGTTTGGAAGTGGCACGTGTTGGAGAGGGTAGTTGTGAGGAATGGGAGATTAGGTTGTGGGTAAGGTATGTGCCAGAAAGACAGGTGTGGAATGGCAGTTGTGGACAGTACAGTTGTGATCAGGTAACTTGTGGTCTGGAAGGTGTGCGCTGAAATGGAGAGGTGAACGAAATAGCAGGTGTGGGAATAAAACAGGTTTAACGAAAGCAGGTGTGGATATATATAAATCAGGCATGAGTCAGACAGATTTGGGTCAGGAAGGATTAAGTGATCGGGCATGGGTAAGACAGGTGCGGAGTAAGTAGGTGTAGTAATGGACGAACAGGTGTGGGTTTGACAGGTGTGGACTAGACCAGAACTGGGCGTGACAAAAATGGCGTGACAAATTGGCTTCACAAATGAGTTGACAGAAATAGGTTCCATAGAAAGGGTTTGACAGAAGTGGTATGACAAAAATAGTTTGATAGAAATAGCTGTTAGAAATAATTAATAATGTTATGACAGATACATTAGACTAGTGGTAGGTTCGACAGAAATAAGTTGGACAGGTGATGAAATGCAGGTCTGTTGGATATGTGTTGAAGTCCTGGAGTGTTTAGGACAGGTATGAGCAGGTAAGGTGTAAAGCAAGAAAGGTACGGTGATGGATGGATGGGCGTGGATTGGTCAGGTGTGGCTGGGACAGGAGTAGATGAAATAACTGTGGATTGAATAGATATGCTGATATGGGTATAGTTTGACGCGTGCGGATCTGTTTTTTGTTCGGCAGATGTGGGCTTAACATGAGTAGGGAGCAGATATAGACTGAGCAGGTGTGGACTGGATAATGAGAGCTGAACTAAGGTTGCTTTAAGAACACTGGGATTGACGGCTGCGGGTAGGAACGGTGTAGGTCGGACAGGTGCTGGACAGGTGTGTGACTGACGGGTTTATGTAGGGTAGATGCTGATTAGATAGGTGTAAGATGGACAGGTGCGGGCGTGAAGGGTGTATGTAGGTCGGGTGTTGGTTGGACAGGTGTGGGTAGGGCAGGTGTGGTCTTGGCTCGAGTCACTTGTAGGAGATTTGAATATTCATGACCATCACGTTCGAAACCCCCCAAAGGTCGCCCCCCTCATTACCATCCGTGACCTTCATGACCCCTGGTGTTGCTCATGACCCCTGGAACTTGGTGTTACTCATGACAATCTATGGGATAGTATTGCATGACCTCTCCCTCTAAGCCCTTTCTTCCTCAATAAAGTCATTTTTGTTTTTAAAATTGGCGCACATAGGAAGCCATTTTTATTTTATTTTTCCTATTATCAGACGATTTTACTCAGCTTAGGAGACCCCCTTAGTAGTAAAGAGGGTAATGAAGACTTTATTTTATTCCCCAAGTTCGAAAAACCTATCCTGAGCTGAGTAAAATCGTCTGGAGTTGGAAAGAATATAGTAAAAGAAAATGTTGAAATGGTTGATGGGCGTCCTTGGGTTACGTGGTGAAGTGGGAGGAGGGGTCATTATAACAGCATATTTGGGAGAATACGGGAGAGGCAAGGGCAAGGTGTGGAGAGAGAGAGAGAGAGAGAGAGAGAGAGAGAGAGAGAGAGAGAGAGAGATTAATGTGTGTGTGTGAGATTCGGGGAGGTGTGTAGAATGGCATGTGCAAAAATGTGTGCCGATAAAAGGTGTGTGTGTGTGTGTGTGTGTGTGTGTGAGGACAAGGATCTGTAGGGATGAGGTGTGTGTAAGGGCCAGGTGTGTGTAGGTGTCTGGAGTGTAAAGGAGTCGGGTATGTGTAGGAGTATGTAGAGGGACGAGTGAGGTGAGCAGGAAGTGAGAAGGCAAATTTTTAAGGTGGGCTACTCATCTTGCTACCTGTAGACGATTTTGTTCAGGTGAGAAGAGATTTTTTTTTTTTTTTTTTAATGGACAGGTTAGACCAAGACCCGTTTTCTCGTCTGCTAAGGAAATTCCCTAACACCTTTTCCTAAGCTGTTTATTTTGCTTGTTAAGCCTTACTGTCCTATTCTATCATATAATTCTCTCCAGCATTGCCACACTCTGCATAAATAACGTACAAAAGGATATTAACCATCCAAATCCAAAAATAAATCGCTATGGAAGAGGTGCTAGGGGAGCCTCCTTACCTGATTAGAATTTGGGCCTGAGCCTTCACTAATTCTCGCAGAGCAAGAGATCTCCCTTTAAGATGAATGAAAGAATTTGTTAACAAGAATGAAATATTAAAGAAACCATAATTCTGAGGGGTTGAATAAGTGTGTGTGTGTGTGTGTGTGTGTGTGTGTGTGTGTGTGTGTGTGTGTGTGTGTGTGTGTGTGTGTGTGTGTGTGTGTGTAGGGAGGTATTGTGCAAGACTTTGGTTTCGCAGGCGCACGGTATGGAGGCTGTGTGTAGGCAGGAGTGTTGTAGAAAGGAGTTGCGTAGGTAGGAAAGGTGTGAAAAATAAGGTGGAACAAGGAAAATGCAAAGAGAGGCTGTTTGTAATGAACTGTGAATCAAGGTGTGTATTGTGTGCTGGAGGGAGATGTGTAGAGACGACAAATGTAGAGAGAGATTTATAAGATGTGCTGCAGTTGAAGAAGTAATGTGAAAAGTGCCAACAGATGTGAACAGATGATGTATGTGTAAGAATGAACCCTGAAGGAAGGTGTGATCTAGAAAAGTGATTATGTAAGGAAGAAATATGCAAAGATAACAAATGTTGAGATATTTATTAAGCAGCTGTAGGTTATGGAGGGATGAATATATGGCGATGTGAAGAAAGCTGCTCGTATCCGAAAATATTAACAGGAATCAGGGAAATGGAAAGAACTGTGATAACTACTGTGAAAATATAGTGATAAGTTCAAAAGTAAGCTTGGAAGAAAGACGTGACAATACTATCCATGAAAATCAATTGTTCAGTCACGAAAATGTTGTAAGTTCATTTATGACTAGCCAGACACAGTATTTTCGTGGATAAGAGATTAGTGTTTATTTTTATTTGTGGCATCTTAAAGTTATTTCTGATATTGTACTTTTTTTGAGTATATATATAATGTGAAAATTTTTTAAATGCGTACGTCTCTCTCTCTCTCAGCAACCCGTGAACTGTTTTCTTTATTAGATTTCTGTCGTTTTTATTATTTTTACGGGAAGAATTGACGCTTGGGAAGATAATGTGCACTCTTCTTTCCTTATTCTACTTGAGAAAAAAAAAAATCTTAGGAACAAAAGGCCATGATCATAAGTGAATTTGAACCAGGCTTATATAATTATCCAAGTTTCTCTCTCTCTCTCTCTCTCTCTCTCTCTCTCTCTCTCTCTCTCTCTCTCTCTCTCTCTCTCTCTCTCTCTCAAGAAATACACAAAGAAACAAAAATACGTGATGATATTTTTGCTTCTAAGGTGTGGCCAAGATGTCGAAGGTTCATTGATGTGTGAATAATCGTGAGGCCCATTGCACTGAACATTGTGGCAGGGAAGTCTTCTGTTTCTGTGCTTTTTCTTTTGCGTGAGGTTCCTACTCCACCCCATCCTTTAGGTGGGGCTAAGGATGATGATGATGATGATGATTGTTCTCCTCTTCCTTCTCCTCCTCCTCCTCCTCCTCCTCCTACTATTGTAATTATTATTATTATTATTAACCGTACCAGATGAGAAGCAACCCTCCACACACACACACACTCCCTCCTTATCCTCCATTAATCTCAGAAGCATAAATACCAAACTTAATATTCCCAACGCCGCGAGACCGACTAGTGGATGAGAGTATTGTCCGCGTCGCTCCGCATCCCCGTTCACAGATCCGTTCCACTCGGCATCCGGATTCGCAACGCCTCTCACGGGAAAGGTGTCGGCCTGAGTTATCCGCCATTTGTTTACACTCGTCGCCAACCCCCTCTACCGGCGCGAAGTGGAAATATTGTTGTGTCAGGCGGGGCAGGAGGGACGGTGCTTATAAAGTCGCCTAATTTCTAGCTGTTTATAAGATTGTTTGTGTATACGGTGGTGCTAGAGAGACGCCTTCACGTGGTGGCACCGATACAACCGAGCGGGTCCACTGGCCGGTTATTTAAACGTTCCTTCCCTCTATCCTCCGAAAGTGGGATGGTGGGCTACAAGAGGAAACTTCAGCTTGCAGTCCACTGGGTTCAGGTTATATATATAAACTTGGGGCTCCTGTTACTGCTAATCCTAATCCTAATCCTGATCCTACTACTACTACTACTACTACTACTACTACTTCTACTACTACTACTACTACTACTGTATAAGCGTTTATCTTCCCTCGTACAGCTACCAGACACTCTACAACCACACTAGACATGGTATCAAAATAACAAAATATGAAGAAAAAAATTGTCAGTAATAATAGTCACCTGTTATGGAGATCCTGATTATCTTTAAAAATAGTGAAGAATAATTAGGATCTTATATAAATACGGCACATGATTAACAACGCCCGTCCTCATCTTTTTATTTCTTTTTTTTTCTTTTTTTTTTCTGGCCTTGGCTTTCCCGTCAAGATCTATACATCTTTTCTCTCTCATTTTTTTTTTACTAAGATAAAATGCTTTTTGAACAGGTATTTCCCAGTGTGGTTTAGCTATCGTGTTACGGAGAATATTTATTTTTTTCAGTTTTTATCAATATTTTTTCAGCCTTTATTATTATTCAAGTTGCATGATATTCTTCCTTGTTTAAAGAAATATATGGATGAGGATGATGCAACAGACGAGGCTAGATGCAAAAAATAAAACAAAAAAATAAGAAAGATAAGGAAACTGGTCATCCGGGTGGGAATCTGGTTGTTTGATTTTCGTCTCATATGCATTTAGGCGGGGAAGATGGTGTGTGTGTGTGTGTGTGTGTGTGTGTGTGTGTGTATACAGGGTGGTCCATATATTACGCAGCCCAATTTTTGTGTTGTGGGGACGGCTTGATCAACTATAGAGAGAGAATGTTTACTTTTCTTCTTTTTCTATGCATACAGGGGTAACTACGAAAGACAGGGAGACAACTAATCATTGTTAAACACCGGTCATCTGGGTGTGAGAGGGTGCGGAAGGCGAGGGGAATTCTTTAGTGTATTACTTAAGCCTTTCAATCCAAGTTATACTCCTTTTTACTCTAACGGGGCCTAAAATTGTCATCCCTCCATGTTGAATGCTGAGTTAATGACATTAGATTAGCACAAAATTATAATGCTAGTCACGAACAAATGCTTTGGAAAGGATGTATAGCCGTAGTACTGCCTTTTCTTGCCATTGAGCTACGTGAAATAAGCTGCAAAAGGAAGAAAATCTGGGCCAAGTTTAGGTGAAAATGATGTAGTTATAGTTAATGCTTGCTACCACGTGTTGTAGGCATTAAGGAAAGCTGTATCTCTCCTGTCCAGTTCGGAAAGTCTCTCCTAAGTCTAAAACCGCCGGGAAACAATCAGAATGAAATTTAAAAAACTGTGCCAATGCGTGAAGAGGTTGTGTTTGAGGGCCCTGCGACAGACAAGGGCACAAAATATGATGTGGTAAAGAGTGGGGATCAGGGTATGGGGTAGACTAGGTTAGGGTGTAAGTAGTGTAGGGTGTGAGGTGAGCTAGGGAGGGGGACGCGTGGCCATAAGTGCCGCCCCCGTGCCCACCAAATGGAGCCTTTATTGGGGGTTACCTTGGCCCACACCTGGACACTCACTATGGGCCCTAGCATGATGAAGCACTACCTGTCTACCTGTATGTATCTATATGGTTCTCTGTCTCTATCTCTTGTTTGTCTTTAATTCTCTATCCGTTTACATTGTCTCTCGGTCTGCCTATCAACCTGTCTATACTCATCTTTATATCCGTCCATCTATCTATCCATCTGTCTACATCAGTATTTATCAGTAGTTGTTTTTGTTTCTTCATTTGCCTGTCTGTCTATTTCTCTCTTTCTTTTTCTGTCTGTCTATCAATATTTATGTCTCTCGTCTCTATCTGCTGTGTGTTTGTTTCTCTACCAGTACTCGACGCTGCATTATCTTTCAGGTGATTTTGTCCCTACTCAGCAACGACCTTTCTGCCCATGGCACACCAGCTTCTCCAATACTGTACACTCTCCCATTTCCCACGTGTTTTTGTCCTTACTGAGCAACGAACTCCTCTTCCCATGTCACACCATCCTCCCTCATATACTCCACTCCCACTTTATCCCTCCACCTTGTTCTCGGTCGTCCTTTCTCACTCCCACTTACTACCCCACTCTGATACACTCTCCTAGTCAGTCTCTCACTCTCCACTCGCTCCATGAGGCCGAACCGCAACACTGACGGGACAACAAAATGATTTCTGAACGTCTATCTGCTCTGGGTGGCAGGCGATCGTAAAATATTCAATTTTATATTCACTTAGCTTAGGAAAAACAGAGCTAATATAAATTCTTAAGGCTTTTATTTACCTCTCCGCATTTGGGGACGGTCGCGTTTGTTTATCATTATTTCTTTAAAACTTTGCCGCGTAAATATCCGCCTGGAAGAAATTTCGCACAAAGATGAAGTGGAGAGCGTCTTCCCGTCTTCAACAATGGACCCGTTTCCTTAAATTTGACTCAAGACTCCCACGAGGAATAGACGAGTCACCCTAATATCCGCCGTCCGTGACCCACCCCTAAGAGTAGATCACAAGAGCTTTCTCCTGCCGAGGGTCTCGTGTGTGTGTGTGTGTGTGTGTGTGTGTGTGTGTGTGTGTGTGTGTGTGTGGTGGGCCGACCCTGTGGTTATGAGGCGCGGGGGGGGGGACTTAACCAGGCACCACCCCTCGCCTGCCCCCTGACCTCCCCCTCCTGACCTCCCCTTCAGCCCTCAAGTGGACACCGCCCGCCCCGCTGACGTCACCCTCTGCTTAGGTGCCTGGGGCGATCAGGTGAGACAGCAAGGTGCCTTTATTTTTATTCATTTACTTATTTTTTATCTTTTTATGCATGTACTTATTTAACTTGCCTGTCGATATACGGAGTTCTGAGAGAGACGATATGGCGTGAGGGAGGAAGACTGAATCATGTGTTGAACAAGAGAAGACTAATACAGGTAAGAAGATTAATACCTGGCCGCTTCAAGAGGGTTGTTAATGCGGACTATCTGTTTTTTGCTAAGGTCCAGTCTTCACCTAGAATATGACCCGCAGTAGTTTATATTACATCCAGGTCCCCATTTGTACTACATGTGAAGGAATGAGATGGATTTATGGTGACAAAAGAAAGCTACAATAAAAGAGTGAAACCAAGTGATGTTAAGTACGGAGAAGAAATTGATCAACGTCCAAACAATCAAAACGTATATAAGCCAAATAAACAAAAAACTCAGCTAGGTTTGGTGCAAAGAGAAAATCAACTAACATCCAAACAATCAAGAGGTACACAAGCAAAATAATCAAGGAAACCAAACGACGTCCGGCGAAGAGAAGAAATTAATCAACAACCTGGCAATCAAGAGGTTAATCATGGAGGAGGAGACACAAATCAAAAACCAAGCAATCAAGTACATGCATAATAAACAAGGCAACCAAGCGAAGTTCGTCGCGAGGAAGAAATTAATCAACATCCAAGCAATCAGCAGGTGCTATGATGGAGGGTGCAGCCCGGGGCCTTCACCCTGCGTTTGCCTGGAGGTGACAACGAGGCGAGAGAGTGATCACTATCATGTGCCACGCTGCCGCCACTACACTCCCACTCGCCTCACTATCACCGCTGCGAGAGGGGGGCGTCACAGGCGGAATAATGACAAAGAATTGGAAATAGGGGACGGGGAGAGGGGTGACGGAAGGCGAGACTGAGAGGGGGGACAAATATAGGTGTATGACCGTGATGTTTATTGAAAAGGGGGTAATGATAAGTTTATAGATGATTTAGTGTGTTTAGAGTGACGTTAATGAGAAGGTTATCATTTTTATTTATACTGCATCGTGTTCTTCACTAAATGGGGAGAAGAGGATGTGATGGTTACCGATTCATATTCCTCCTCTGTAGTGTTTATTTTCGCCTCATTACGATAATATTAGAAGCTCATAGATTTTCTTAAAATTTACCAGCGATGAGTTTGAGATGAGACGAGTTTGTCGGCGGCCATATTCCAGCTTCTGTCGCAATGATCGTGGTTTTCTTAGCGAACAAAAAAGGTTGAGTAAAAAAAAAAAAAGTGTGTCCGTCGCATTTAATATACGTTCTTAGTTACAGAGAGATGAATGGCTCAAATTCTGGGGGTAAGAAAAAATGGATAAAATATAATAAAACAGCGAAACTGTCGTGTATGTATAGTAAAGAAAAAACTGAGACTCCCTCTGTGCTTTATATTATATAACATAGGACGAAGCTTCGAGAACTACTGTATATGTATCGTAGTTGAGTTATAGTTTATTCTCTTTTAATTAAGTCAGTCACTAAGGTACAGTAGTCTGGGATTAACTGGATATTTAATCTTATAGAAGTGCTAAGTACACCGAAAATATGAAAAGAAGTATTGGAATTATAATCTACTCAGACGTGTAGGTTTCAGTCTTTTTTTTTTTTTGGTGCTTATCAAACGACCGTGAGCATTATAGCAGCGGGGTCCTCAGTAACAGTTGTAGCGTAGAAGGGAAAGTAGTAGAGCGTCAGGAGTGAGTGTGTGAGAGAGAGGCGCAGGTCAAGGTGAGAGTGAAAGTGTAGGCAGGTCATGCAGCTGTGCCAGGGGGGTCATGGGGGAAGCAGGCCAGGTGGGAATATGGAACGTGAAGGCAGAGGGTATCACGCAGCGGGCCTGCCGGGTGGCATCGAGGTGGTTCCCGGACAGGCAGGATTTGCAGCTCGGAATAAATCATGAGAGAGAGCTTTGCGTTCACTGAATTAAAAAGAAATGTATGAGGGGAAAGTTACACTGATACTTTACCTTAATGTCTGTTCTAACTGCTGGGTTCAGTGACATTGGAGAGGTAACCAAAGTAGTATATTTACATATGACACAAGGGCAGTTGGATAGAAAGCACTTGAAAGTGGAAAATTTACCAGTTTTGGAACACTACCCATCCAGTGTGAGATTTGCATGAAGTTTATTTTGCTCATAAGTTTATACCGTATCGTATATATATATGTATATATATATATATATATATATATATATATATATATATATACACACACACACACACACACACACACACACAACGGTAAGAAAAAGAAATAATGGTCTGTGTGCTGGGTCGGCTGAAGGTGTCATCACTTTCTCTTTTCAGAATAATTAGATTCAGGGCAATTTGCTTGCTTCTAAGCACCAGTGCTGGGTAAGGGAATGGATTACCCCTACTACAGGCTTCAGGCAGTGAGGCGCCTCAGGAGGGCAGGTGCTGAAGTGCCGGTGAGTCTGAGGTGAGTCTGGACTAGTCTGTAGCTAAATCCTGTCCAGCAGTGTCCGATGGGCGGTTCTTTGGTGAGTTGTGGCTCTGAGATAAGCCTGAACAGGAGGATGAATCTTTTTCATTGTTGTCCGGTAGACTGACCTTGGGTGAGTGGTGACTTTGTGATAAGTCTCGATCTAAGATAAATTCCGACTCCATGACAAACCGTGCAAAGTTTTCTTGTCCGAGTGCTGTGCTTCTCCCTTGTTTGCCTGCGATCCTAGTCCACTTTAACTGCGTATTCAAGGTGTGGAGGACCTGAAGAAAATGATGTCTTTGTGGGAATCCTACACCACACAGGAACTGCACGTCTTTACCCTTGTCGCTGCTGTACCTGCTGGTGTGTGACGTGAATGGGCTGCCTGGCCGAGCTGCTGTCATCACATTCAGAAATGGTGCAAAGGGGTTCCTGTGGCCCTTAGGAGACTAGAACGTGCTGATTGGGCTGGCCTCTCCAAGGTTTATAAAAAGCAGAGATATGGTTATTTCTGGGTTTACAGGGGAGGCTCATATTTTATACGAAGTGGCAGATCGAGTGAGGTCCTGGTTCTTCTACAAATCTTAGCTTCGTTTTGTGGTCCTGAGGAAGGCATGCTGATGTTTGTTACCTATTTTTAACTATTACCTTTCCCTTCCCTATTATTATTACTACTACTACTACTACTATTATTATTATTATTATTATTATTATTATTATTATTATTATTATTATTCCTGCTGTCGCCCCCAAATGGTTCTATCCAGCACGGGAGGGACAATAGGAATACGTATCTTGAAGGCAGAGGGGTATCACAGGTCGGGCCAGGGGTAGGCTTGGCTGGGCAGGTTTCGGGATCAGGATTTGCAGCACGGAATAAATCATGCGAAAGAATTTTTGCGTCCGCTGAATATATAAAAAGAAATATTAGACGGAAAATATGCGAAGACTTTAACCTCATCAATCATGTGACGTATTGGTTTATTCTTGCTACCTATAGACGATTTTTTATACATTTAGAAAAACCTCTCGTGTTCAGGAATTAATGGAGGAAATTATCTAACCTGTTTAATGTGGCAAATTTCCCCTAAACTAAAAAGACTCTTCCGTAGAGGGCAATAATGGATAAAAATGGCGTCCTCAGAATCAGCTTTAAGTGCTATATTAACGTCTTCACCCCGAGAAATCTCCCCTTAGCTGAAATCGTCTGACTGTAGAATGAATGAAATAAAACCGTCTTATTGAAGGGGTTCCATGACGCATAAGGGTTGCCTTCAGAATTTGGCGAGTTTTATAGTTGGGTGGTTTATTCCTGACGCGAAAAAAAAAAATAAATAAAAAAAGGATTGACGAAATATTGTAGAGTTCAGTAAAAGGGCCAGGGATTGTATTTACGAAGAGTCTTAGCCAGTATTCAGATTATGTAGGTCTTCTTAAATTATTATAACCTCTAGAAGTCGTTTAATTTTTCGTATTTTTAACTGTCACTTGTGAAGTATATGGCAGCAAATGAACGAAGACGGAAGTATACACAAGTAGTCTTATGCAAAACTAAGCCTAAGAAAGACTGTAAATATGAAATTATGCGTGGATGTAGGGCGTGCAGGAATAGTGGAGGTGAGGGGGAGGTCGAGGGGAGGTGAGGGCGGGTAGGTCGAGTGGAGGGGGGGAAAGATAGTATCGACACCTACCACCACCATCACCACTACCCCATTTCCCTCACTCATCCCACCCCTCCTCTGTCCCCAGCACCCGTCCTCCCTACCTACCGATCTATACCCTCTCTCCACTTCTCTACCCTTTCCCTCTCTGTATCCATCCCCTCTCGCTCACCCCTTCCAGCCTCTCCTTCTCCCTCCCTCTATCTCCTCTCCCCTTCCATCCTCTCCTCTATCTCCTGCACCCCCTCCCCCTCCGACAAGCCACTGCTTTGCCTTCTCCCTAACTGCCTTTCCTGTTCCACATGTCAGTTCTCCCTACTGTCTCCTATCCTTTCTAACCTTCCTCTTTTCTCTTTCTCTCTTCTTCCACCTACCCTGTCTTTCCAGTTCCACTCTCAATCCCACTACTCTTTTCCTCCCTCCCCCCCTCTCTCTCTTTCTCTCTCTCTCTTTCTAATCCATCTTCGTCGTTCTTCTCTACTCTCCCTTTAGCACCCCCAACACCACCATCCCGTCTTTCGTTTTGTCTCTTCGTCCCTTTCTTTTCCCCTTTTTCCTCTGCCCCATCCTCTCCCCCCAACCCTCTACTCCCTCCCATTTTCTCCCATTTCCTTTTAGAGATTTTGGGTCTCTCCTCTTTCCCCCATTTCGTCATCTCTTTCTCCCCGCCCTTTGCCTCTCCCCCGTGGTCTTTGCCGCATTTCCGTTTCTCTTCTCTCGATATTTTCCATCTGTTTTCACTCTCTCCCTATCCCTTTGTGTCCCACTTTTTTTTATCTCCTCCCTTTCTCCTTTCCCCTCACTCTGTCTCCTACCAGTCTCCCTTCACCTCCTCCCTATATTACCTCCCAACCTCCCTTCACTTCTACCACACTTCTTTCTTCTTCCCTTTCACTTCCCTTCCCTTCTCTCCTCACCCCTCTCCCTTCACCCTCTTCCCACTCCCCTCCTCTTCCCTCTCTCTTCACCCTCTGCCCTCTCCCCTCCTCTCGCCTCTCCCTTCATCCTCTTTCTTCCTCCACTCCCCTCTGTCCTCCATCCCTCCCCTCTCCCTCTCCATCTCTCCCTCCCCCTCCCACCATCCCCGCTAGGTGGAGATGCGCCTCACTTTATTGCCAGCCAGAGTAATAATGTGGTTGGTGGGTAAGAGTTCTGTAGTGGGCCATGTTACGCAGTTTTTTTTTTTATACTTCTCTCTTTTTATTTTCTTTTTCTCTTTTTCCTCTCTCTTTTTTACTCGCTTGGTGTCTGTTTTTGCTGGGTGATGACCTCTGTTTTATTATGTTTTATTATTTGTTTCCTATGTGTTAATATTTCTTGGATCTTTAGTTTCATCCTCCGTTTTTTCTTTTGATTTTTGTGTTTTCTTATAAAGTTGGCATCGTCTCGTACTTGTGCATTTTCATTTTGCTGTTCTGTTCTTTTCTTTTACGTCTTTGTATATCTTAGCCTACAGTACTTCCTTGTGTGATATTTTTGCTCTTCCTTTTCTCGTTGTAGTTATTTAATATCTATACCTTTTTTCGTTCATTTTTTTATCCTGATTTTTTTCCTCTTTGTGTTGTGGATCGTGTCACTGTTTTGCTCATTTCGTGGTGCCTTGATTATATTTCATTCATTTCGTTCTTCCCGATTTCTCTTCATTTATCGCTGTAATGCATATGTTACTGTAATTTCCCGGGGGAGTGGAGGATCGATGTAGAGGAGAGAGAGCATTACCCATCAGGCCTTACTATTCACCTTTAAATCTCTTTGATACGAGAGACTGTTCTTAAGGTGAGTAAAAACCGTCTGGAGTTAGCAAAAATACTACTACTACTACTAATACTACGACTGCTACTACTACTTCTACTACAGATGGTATAGTACAGGAAGGTTTAATGGTGCTGTCTACCCCTTCAGTATGAGAGGGATTTTTTTGTCAGATTATAATTGTCATCGAGGTGAATGGGTTGAACGATAATTTTGGGCTGGCGTATAAGTCTAATAATCCCCTTCTTTATACCGGCGTGGGTATTTGGCCTTCCCATCTCCCTGCAAATAGTATCGTACTTCCTCCTATGGCGCAAGAAGGAGGGAAATTGTACCTGTTAGTTGCTTTCTCTCATGATTCATATTCCCGAAGTAATGAAATAAGTCCTTGCCCTAGATTTCACTAGCTCGTTTTTGCATGGGAAATTGAGATAGGGTGATTGACGATGATGGGGTGGTGATTGTGACACGACGAAGAATATGACGACGACGATTATGAAGAAGACGATGAAGATGACGATGACGACGACGGTGATGAAGACGATGGTGACTGTTTTATCGATTATGACGTGTACCTCCCTGCACAGCGCTTCATTTTCCTTCTTATGTTCTGGTTGTTTTGCATGATGGCGACTCTTTCCCTGTTATTTGGCATTTTCTCTTCATCAGCCCACTCGCTACCAACCTTCTCTCCCCAGCTGAATATAGTCAGCTGGTCGTGTCAATACTAGAATACAAACAACGTCATGGTCGTTTCTAAATCTTTGACTGTGAGGAGACTACCAAATTAAATAAGATCTTCCGGTCGCAGGACTTAGGGAAATGTGTTGTCTTTAAGGAGTTAGTCTAACGAATGTTGCTTCTTGGTTGTGTTAGTAATTTCTTCGCTTTTGATTGTGGGGCCTTTGTTAGTTGTCATTTTCTGTCTGTCTGACTCTCTCTCTCTCTCGCTTCTACCAATCTTTTATCTCTTTCTCTCTTTTCATTTCCTCTCTTCTTGCCCATCTTCTCCCCTTCTTCACCCCTCCCAGCTTTCTCTCTTCTTCCTCTCTCTGCTTCCCCCGTCGCTCCTCCTTTCCTGTCTCTTCCTCTCTCTCCATCCCCATACGGGCACCCTCATATTGTCCATCAGAGATGAAGCCACGATTGTGTTGATTTGGTGAGATAGACACAGAAGGACAGATAAGCATTGGGCCAGGTGTGCTCGCTAATGATGAGGGCAGGTAAAGGTGAGGTATAGGTGAACACACGCCTCGCACGCCCTCTCTGTTTACACTCACCCTGTTTACACTCACTCTGTCACTTGGTTTTGACATCCATACTATTAAAAGACATTGTTAGCACACTTTTCGCTCTCACACTTGCTCAAATCCACATCACTCACGCTGACATCACTCACACCCACACCACTCACATCCACACCACTCACACCCATACCACTCACACCCACACCACTCACACCCACACCACTCACACCCATACCACTCACACCCATATCACTCACACCCACACCACTCACACCCACACCACTCACACCCACACCATTCACACCCATACCACTCACGCCCACACCCACACTTTCCTTAGATGCTCAGGTCATTTATACCCACACTTCTAACCCTAAAACTGTAAGCTGTTGTAACATGGCCGCCCATATTTTGCACGGTTAACTCACGCCCATATCACCCAGTTGTACATGACGGATCCACACACATCACACGCCCACACACTCATTACACGCCCATATCCTAAGCACCCACACCCTGTACATTCTTAATTATTTATACCCTACCTTTATCAGCCATCTGTGTATTTTTAGTGAAATCTTGAAACTGTAGAAGTAGAATTAATTACAGGAGAAAAAGATATTGGTCGTGAGAAGTAGAGATGGTGTGAAGGGCAAGGAAGGGGAGGGAGGGTGTGAAGAGGTGGGGGAGAGAGGGAAGGGGAGGATGTGATGGGTATGAAGGAGGTGGGGGAGAGAGGGAGGGGGAGGATGTGATGGGTGTGAAGAGGTGGGGGAGAGGGGGAGGGGAGGGGGAGGTGACCTGAATCTTTGTGGAGCCCCCATCACTCATACGTACACACAGGCATACGTACACACATATACAAATGCACATAAACGTCATTCTCACTCACGCACACCGACACACAGTCACAAATATACACACGCTCACTCACGCACTCACATTACTCTCACTCACGCACACACGAACACACGTATATATTACTCACACGAATTCATCATCTCCACTTCATCCCTCCCCCCAGCCACCCACCTACAAACTGTCAGGAATATAATGGTTTTAATCATTTTGCTCCTATATTTCTTTTCAACATTAATCAACTCAGTATGAAGTTTTCCATTATATATCGATTTAAGATTGTTTTTATATTATGCTTTCCAAAGTTCTCAAAAGCTGAATGAAACAGGAGTTGAACATAAAGTATAACTGGCAGTAAGAACATGAAATTTAATACCCCAGTTAAAAACATTATTAAGTGGGAAAGAGAAAAAACATGTCGGCGTGTGGAGAGAGATCTGAAACTGAAGGGAAAGAGATGATGGGATTGGGGGGAAAAAATTGTGGGTGAGGAGAGAGAGGTGAAGGCTTGAGGGTGGAGGGTGAGGAGGGTAAGTTGAGGTTGACTGAAATGAAGGGGAAAGATGTACAAGCTGTGTGGAGAAAGTTTGCAGGGTGAATGGAGAGGATGAGGGACACTGGGAGGAAGCTTGAAGGAGGCCTGTGAAGGATGAAGGCTGTATATGAGGGAAAAGGCTGAAAAAAGAAAATTGGTGAGAGGGCTAATAGGTAAACGGAGAAGACTATATGTGGAGATAAACAAAGAAGGGAATTGGGAAAGAAGGAACTTTAGAAGGAGGACTAAAGAGTAAAGGACGAATATTAAGGGATGGAAAGAGAAGGATGAGAGGGTTGTGAAGAGAAAGGGCTTTGCTGGGATGGGTAAAGGCTGAATAGAAAGAGGTAAGAAGGCTACGAGGTGAGGGCTGGATCTGAAGACTTTGGGGTGAAATCTGGGAAGGCGATCACAGGTGAAAGGGGAGGAGTGCAGACTGTAGGGAGAAATGGGTGAAGGATTGATGGCTGGGGAGAGAAAGGGCTTGAAAGGGGAGAGTAAAGGATGATGAAAGAAGGTTGTATGCGAATGAAAAAGGGCTGAAGACTGCAGAGGGAAGTTTGGAGAAATGATTGAAGTTAGAAGGAAAAAGATTATACGCGAATGAAAAAGGCTTAGAGCTGTGTGGAGAAGGGGCTTTGGTGAGAAGGCTAGACGGTGAACATGAGAGGGGCGATGGTTGTGAAAAGAGGAGTGAAACAAAAGGGAGAGGGGCCAGGATTACGAGAAGAGAGATGCTGGTCAAAGGAAGAGGGGCAGGTGATGTGGGAGAGAACAGAAGATGAAGGAATGGGGATGAACACCTTTGGGAAGTAGTCAGAGGTGAAAGAGAGAGGAGTAAAGACTATGGGGAGAGGGATGTGATAGAGGGAGGGGATTTTAGGTAAAGGGAGAGGGGTTAGGACTGGGGAGAGAGGGCTAAGGGATGAAGGGGGAGGGATGAGAGGCGTAAGGAGGGGGCTGTGGTTAAAGAAAGGGTGGTTAGGACTTAATAGAAGGGAATTTGGGGTTGCTGCTAAAGAGAGAGTGGTTTGGACTTAGAGAGGGAGATAAAGAGTAAAGTGAGAGAGAGAGAGAGCACACACACACACACACACACACACACACACACACACACACACACACACACACACACACACACACACACACACACACACACACACACACACACACACACACATCCCCTCCTCTTACCGCCAATATAAAAGGAAGACAGAAAAACTCAGCCATCTTCTAAGACTTTCTGGGCAAGACTCACGCTTCTTGATTTCTTCCTTGAGCAACATTTACGTCTCACTCAGACACATTTCCATACCGAGAAGACCAGATGGATTTCCTTGCTCACATCTTTATTGCCCGGTCATGTTAATCGTCTCCAAGGAAAAAAGACTCAAGTTCCTGTCTCTTTCTTTTCTTCTCTGTTCTGTTGTCTCTCTCTCTCTCTCTCTCTCTCTCTCATTTTTTCTATTTTACAATTGATGCCTTTTGATTTCAGTCACCTTATACCAGTACATTTGCGTGATATCAGGAACCCCAGACTTTAAACATTTATACAGACTACGTTACAAAAATGCCGCTTTTCAGTTTGCATCCCTCTCAGCTATAGTTCATGGTATTCATAGTAGTAATATTCCCTTTATATACTGCCTACGATTTGCCACGTGGGATATAAGCCATGGTAGACGCGTACAGAGGGTGCTGGTGGTAGTTCCTGAAATATATACTATGGACGCAAATGTTCGCACTCTCTCGTTCCTGGGATATACAGTTCAGATTAACATGCAAACATAGCCAGTACAGGACTTCGATTTTCATGCGTGTCACTCCTGCAGACGCCCCTTATCCCTATTCGTACTTCCTTAGCATGGGTATAGGCTAAGTTTGACTGACACTCTCCCTCCGAGAAGATTTGATCCTGTAGCAGACCTAGTGTGAAGTGATACAGATGCATTACGAAGATTCTTAAGCTTTGAGAATTCGGAGCATGATGGACCATGTATTTTTAAAGTATTTGTAGTATACTTTTTTTTTTTAATATAGAAAGACGTGTAATTCATATATACTCTATGGTATTTTACATTTTTGGAAATAATGCGTATGTACAATGTTATTTAAACTTTTTGAGTGTTGAATACTATAATCTTGGCTCTTTAAGTTTCATAAAATCACGGAGGGAGAGAGCTGGTTGCAGGAGAGAGAGAGAGAGAGAGAGAGAGAGAGAGAGAGAGAGAGAGCAGGGGTGTGGGGGTCACCGTGGAACACCTCGCACGCCGTGATGGAGAACCACTATTGTAACATATATTCCAATCCTCCCTGGCCGGTCACGAGAGGGCATGCGGGGGGGGTCAGCGTGGGACCTGGCTGTGAGTGGGGGGGTGAAGGAGGCTGACCGGTCGACGCCCATACTAGACCACCTCCGCCCACGCCCACCCGCTTTTTGGACGTGGGCGGACCCTCCACCACCCTGCGCCCACTATGGTGACTGGGGAGAGCATAATGTTATCCTGGTGTATACTCAAGCCTGAAATTGTGTAGAGGACGGTACGGTTTGGGAAGGGGAGGGTCTGTGGAGAGGGCAGGGAAGGGAATACAAAGGAGTACAAAAGAGTTCAAAGGAAAGCAAACAGCAACAAACCTAGTGGTCTTCTCGAGGCTCTTTGTTACTTGGAAAACTATGGCTTTGATATCTACTTATATGACTTAAAGATGTGGATAGACAAGGATAAATGAAAGGGGGTAGACAGAGAGGGTTGGCTAAAGGATGGTTGGTAGAGGAGGCTGGTGAAGTGGGTTGGATAGAGGGGGTGGGCGATAGGGTTTGGATACCAGGGACTCCATAAAATGGCTGGAGAGGGAGTTGGCTAGAAAGGGTTGGATAGAGGGGGGAGGTTAGCAGGAGGGGTTTTGGCGAAGAGGGTTGGGTAGAGAGGGGGGATTGGCTTGCTGTGTGGCTTGGGGAGGGATTCGTAGGCAAACTAGTGTCCATAGTGTCAATAATAGTGTCCATATTGTCCATAGCAGTGCCCATATTGTCCATAACAGTGTCCATAGCGTCCATAGTGGTCCATAGCTTCCATAGCAGTGTCCGTAGTGTCCATAGCAGTGTCCATAGCCGTTAACCCTCTCATATCTGGGAGTCTCTAGTATTATGTTCCAGTCAACGCCACACAGTTCTGTTGAAGAGCCTAGGTGTTAAATATTACCACGAATCTTTTTTTTTTTTATTATTGCCTTTTTCACGTCACTTTTCAGTCTAATTTTGTTGTCACATATCTGGCAGCCGTAAAAGCTAAGATAAAAATGTAAAAAATCGATCTTAGACGCCACAGAAATTCAAGAAAGTGTCTGAAATGGTCCCCCTGACCCCGTGCCCGGATCATCACTGTCGCTTTTACTTTCATTTCTGCCGCAGAGGATTGGATCGTTTTCCAGTATTGTTGAGCCATACTTGCCTTTACTGTTATATGTCCTGCCTGGGAGACTCGTATGTTTGTAGGCTTTATGCACACTCTCAGGCTCGTGTAAGTCACTGTCAGCTGAATAAATTCATCTGGCTTTAGCTAAATAAAATGCTAAAGTCTTCCTGATCATGAGAGTTAGCTAGCAGACACCGTGCACGGTTCACGTTTATTGTTGTATTATATATATATATATATATATATATATATATATATATATATATATATATATATATATATATATATGTGTGTGTGTGTGTGTGTGTGTGTGTGTGTGTGTGTGTGTGTGTGTGTGTAACAGACTCCCTCTTTCAGAACAAACAGATCGAGGGTGGCAGAAGGGTCAAGTCCCCCACACCCACCCCATTTAGTTGCCTTTTACGATAAGCAGGGAATACTTGGATACCTGTTATTTCCTCATGGATAGGCTTGGTATACTGTAAATGTGCAGTCTTTTAAGGGTATCCATAGAGGGTACAGGAAAGAGCGGAAAGAGAAGGGTTGTAAAGGGAACATATGTGGTGGTGGGATTACATGAGGTGATAATGGGGCAGAGGTTAAGCCATAGTCATGTAGGATTGATAAAGTTCAGTGACACGGCAGACTAAAATAGTTAATGAACCAGCCGATATTATACTTGACCTATATTTGGTTCTCTCCGAAGGGCGATATACGTGTGCCAGATCTGTTATATACACCATAGCATACACTTAAGCACATGTTGTTATTCAGATATGGAAGTGACAAATATATGGGTGTGAGTGTGTGCTAACTGCGTGTCGTTTATTCCCAAATTTCGTCGCTGTTAATGGTTTATTAGTTGTAAATTTGCCAGAGAAGTCACAACAGGTCCAGCTGTGGAGTTTGGCCGGCGTACAAGTATCCTAAGAAGTTCGTGAATGAAACCAGTGAATGAGAGTGATGAATGAAGGGGAAACTAATGAATGGGAGTGGTAAATGAAGGAGGACGAAAGCAGTGAATGGAACTGGTGAATGAGGGAGAATGAATCTAGTAAATGAGAGTGATAAATGAAGGAGGAAAACCAATGTATGAGAGTGGTGAATGAAGGAGAATGAAATCGGTGACCGGGAGAGGTGAATGATGGAAATTGAAGCTAGTGAGTGAGTGGTGAATGAAGGAAAATTTATGAAGGAAGTTGCCTCCATTAGCGACTGCTCCGGCGTGGGATTTATGGGCCAGGCAAGGGTATTTACAGGGCTCTTTTGTGACTAAATTACCGCAGAGTGTTGGCAGCGGTGACAGGTGATGACCCCGCTCGAGTGTCGCCGCTTCCCCCCCTCCTCCCTCCTCCGCCCACACCTCTCTTCCTGCCGATGGTTGGGACTGATATCGTGACCAGGTGATGCTCTGCCGCGCGGGAACGATGAGCGCCTCCATAAAACCTAGATCACACAGACAACTCGGCCACATGTGTCGTTTAGTGGTGTGTCAAGTTCTTGCTCTCAGTCATAACTCTCTGTCGTGAGCAAGCCAGAGTGTTTTCACTAAACATGGAGATTCCACTCATTCGCGTTTGACTAAATTAATGTAAATTTTAACGTGACCTGGATTTATGTCAAGATAATTTATGTTTTCATTTTGATTTGTATTTATAGTAAGGCATAGTAAATAATTCTGAAAATTGTAGAGTAAGCCAAGAATTCCATCCCTCTGGCACATCTTTTACCCAGTTCCGAGAGAGGGACGTCGTCTTCCGTCTGTCCCGTTCAGCTAATAGGACTCAGCGTCGTCCCCAGGGCCAGGATGAGCCGGAAGAAGGCGAGATTTTCCTGGAATACTTTTGTCCAATCTCCGGTGGAGCCTTCCCGCCACTGGGCCAGCCAGCCAGCCCGCGTGCCACTGCCTCCACCAGTTGCATTTATAAACCTTCCTCTGCTTAAGTTGTTTATTAGAGTTTTTTTTTTTTTTGGACAGTATCGTATGGTATCGTTTATAAAGGTTCTACTTGGTGACCTAATGGCGGCTTTCCACGCTGCTCGATCTCTGGCAACCTCCCTAAATACGTTTGTTTTCACAGCAAAAGGATCTACATACTTCATAACCAAGCCAGAGAAAATAACGATCGGAAAAATAGGACCAAACAAACTGAATCTCAATTAGTTGCAACGAAAACCTTCTCGTAAAAGTGGGTTGGAATCTTCTATAACTACAATCCGTGCTCTCAGCGGCGGGGCTCACTACGGCCGCCTTGCACCCCTCACGTCCCCCACCGTCACCGTCCCCCCACCTTTAGCCTGGGATTTTTATATTGCGGTATTATGTAACTTCACTTCCCGGGAGACTGAAAGTGATGTTCCTTGATCCTTGTTCTTCAGGACTCGTAAAACGTGACCTGAATATGTACAGTAGAGCTACCCACCCTTCTCAGGCATGTACAGGACGGCCTTTACAGTACATTCATACGTACACACAGATAGACATATAGATAGGTAGACAGATAGATAAGACTAGCAGTGGTTCAAATACTGTATTTCAAAAATATAAGGTCCTACACAAACTGCAAAGAAAGTTGAATAAGTTAGCTTGCGCAATCCATTTATGAAAAAAAAAATATATATATATGTATATATAATAGGATACCCTCGCATTAGATATTTTTTCCCTGCTCTGGTGCATGCGTTTTGTTGATACTATAATAACGACCTTTTATAAGAAGGAATGAAAATAGTGATGGTTGCTTCGTGATATTCAGACACCTGTGACTCACTCAGGTAAATATAATCATGCGACGTTGACCAGAACAGGATGCTAAAGTTACCTCATCAAAGACTCGATGTTCACAGTAATAGCTCTGAAAAGAAAAATAAACAAATAAAAAAAAAATAAGTAAGGAAGTAAAATAAAGTGCACATAATCATCTACCCATAACAGGGAGAGAGTACTAGAGTTTTCTCGATCGTGGGAGGGTTAAGGAAACTGGACTCCCTCTCTAACAGCACATCCTGGGGCCCTCTCCTGGACATCACAGGGACTTCTCTGTGGTGGCAGGAGAGGGGAGGGGGGGGGAAGGGGTCTGTTGAGGGCTCGCCTGTGAAAGAGGGAGAACAGGTTTTCTTTGAATCGAGGGAGCGTCACTGAGGAGGGGCGTGGATGAGCCTTAGCTAAGACAAAGGGCGGCTCTCTAGGCCCGACCCACGCCGAGTGCCCTCAAGGTGGCCGGTACCCTTCCTTAGAACAACTGCAGCATATATTTTTAAGAAGTTTTAAGACGATGCTCCTCAGGTATTGGGTTAGAATATGTCTGATGATCATCTTAATAATGGCAGCCTTTTTTTCTTTAGTTATGAAGGAATTTAGCATAAGCACTTTAACAGAGGCTGTATTAAGTTTCAGGATCTTTTAAGACAAGGGAAGGAGAGCGTTCTTCCTTCAAAGCCAGTTCTTGGTTACCAGAGAGAAAATTTGCTTATTTTGTCAATCTCGGTCCAGATTCGTGATATGTCCAGACTGCCTTACAGCTGCTGCTCTCGAGGGCTGGTATCAAGTTTCAGGACATATTAGGAAACAGAAATGAGAGTGAATACCAAATACTAGTTACTTGAGGGAAACAAAGCTAAGTTATTCATTCAATCTCAGTTCAGGTTAGTGAGATTCTAGGACTACCTCCCTGGTGCCGCTCTCAAGGGTCAGTTTAGTCCCGGGCGAATGAGGATGAATGATACTTTGGTCTGTGTGGAATGCTATTATGGTCGTCAGTGTGGCGGACGAGGCGGAGTGAGGCCTTTCCCACGTGCAGAGTAAGACCATTCCCACGTGCTGAGTGAGGCCCCGTCTGCCAAGCCTCAAAGGGCCCCTGCATGCCCCCCGGTAGTGTTCCCTCCAATGTTGATATCAAAAGGTTAATGGAAGGAAGGCTACCGTTGAAAATGTTGGAATTTGTTTTGTCTTGTGCAGCGAGATTGCTATAAATATTTCTTGTTAAATATAGAATTGGAATTCATTTTGTATTATGCAGCGGAATTGCAAAAAATATGATGCATCCTAATTAAATATAGTATGAATGATAGTTTCTGCAATATATTAGTAAGGTGTTAGGATATTTAGTGGTAAGTGATGAAAAACTTATATCACCGACTTAGGAAACATACTCTAGTTAATAAATTACTCCGAAGGTATATCTTAGCCATCCCTATGAACATCTCCGTCGTGTAGGGTATGCAAGGGGTAATAATTAGTAACAAAGATATTCAGAAGTTACTTTTGCCAATTAAGCTGTTGATAGTAAAAGGGGTCACTGGCAAGTCTGGATGCGATTTACATCTCTAAACACCTCAGAAATAATGCATGTAAATTGTCTCTCATTTTTACTTTATTTTATGGACTCTTGAACGGCCTAGTGCAGTGTTTAGATTTTTCGTTCCTTGTGTCATGTTGTTTTTCGTTTAATATCCAGATTTTGTCAGCCTTACCTTAACAACTCACACAATTTCCCTCAGCCATCTTACCAGTTTTCAAAATTCCGTGCAAAGGGGCGGGTGAACTCACTTTGCTATCTAGCCACAAATCAGGTCAGAGAAGTAAGGTGTTAATAAGAAAAGGTGTTATCTATCACGACATACTAACGGGTGTGTAAAATTAAACACCTTAACCTGGGTAAGGAGTGTGGGTGTAAAGTTGCTCAAGAAAAGGAATATTTAAGAGAAATGCCTTTGATTTCACGATATTTCTTCCTCTTGACCATGAAGGAAGGGCGAATGTGAGAAGTGTTTTGTCCTCTCCTAGCCGATATATATGAAATTCTTTAGGGTAAGATGCCTGGAAAGAAAATTCTGTTTATTAGTAACCCATTCGACCGTACTTTCCTCAGGCTCATCTCCATATAACTTTTTTCGTAGTCCTTTGAGAGAGAGAGAGAGAGAGAGTTGTACTGTGGCTGCATTTGTAAAGAGGATCATATTGGTGGCCTGGTATGGGGACAGAAACAGTAATGACAGGGCCGTAGAGAGGGCAAGAAGTGAGGGTCAGACCTGTATTCACTGGACAAAACAAGGAGTGGTGGAAATGCGCGGTGTTTTGATGAAGGAGGCGGCAGAACGAGACATCCCTCCATACTGCTCTGGTTCGCCCTGATGCTACACCTCGGCCCTAAATCACAGTGTCTGGACTGTCCCACTCACCTGCCGCCCAAACCCACGCCGTCTGTACCCTAAAACGTTTTGCCCCCACCCTTCCAAACTCGTCCAGTTCCCTGCTGAGTTATGCGTGTCTCCTCGCTTCTAAACCCTGCCAGTTCGCTACAAAGTTACGTACGTTCCCTTTAAAGTTACGTTCGACCCTTCTCTTCTAAGCCCTTCGATTTCTTTGTAATATTACGTACGTCCCCTCCCTTGTCGGCCCTTTCAATGTTCTGTAAAGTTACGTACGTGTTCTTCCTTCTAAACCCTTCCAGTTCCATTGTAATCTTACGTACGTGTCCTTCCTTCAAAGCCCTCTTACTTCCCTTGCAAAGTTGCGTGGCCGAGATCCCCTTCCTTTTAAACCCTACCAATTTTCTGTTAGGTTAGGTAGATTTGATAACAATAATCGGTATCCCCTCTGTCAGCCAAAGTCACCTGCTGTTAATACGTGTGCTACCTTTTTTCTTTGTTAGCAAGAAGAGGATGTACCGTACCACGACTCCAATCATTTCATACATACATAATCATCTATGCACCGGGAGTCACCACTACATCTCGGCACACCTGTCAGTGCTCCTTGGATTTGCTCTCCAGACGCAGGTAGGGTTAGGCCGTCCACAAGAATCTTATTAGGGAAAAGGTTAAGCCTGATTAAACTCGACGGCTACCTCTCACACCTGGTAGCATGGAGGCCTACACCAGGGCAGTTTTTCTATATACAACTGTTTAATTTCTTCGCTATCTCCCCCCTCCTTTCTTTCCCCCACCTTTCCTAGCTTCACGTTCAATATCAAGGGCAGCTCACTTCACTTATTCACTCACACACACACCAACAAGGATCTCGTCCCTCTCACAGCACTGCCTACCTCTGTACTACACTACGAAGTACCTGTCTCAACTTATCGTTAGTACAGACTCTTCTATACCGAGTGTTTTACGTTGTCGTGTGTGGGAGTACCAGAAGAATCAGCAACATATAAGGAGTATAACAACGACAGCCGAAGAAGGACGCGGCTCATCTCTAAAACACAAAACTGATTGCCCGTGAGGAAGGGAAGAATGATGACCCAGTGGCCCCAAGAACCCCTGGGGCTTCCATGTGGGTCGGGAAAAAAAAAAAACTACAAACAGAACCCGGCGTGGTATTTCCTGATTGAAGACCTTTACGTCCATGAATGGCATTCGTGGTTGGTTTTGACGTCTGACTTAATGAGTGAAAGTGCAGTCACAGTTCAGCAGAGAGAGAGAGAGAGAGAGAGAGTGGTCATCTCTCTTAACCACCACAAATATACTCTCCATCCCCAGTCCATAAATCTGCCCTCCCTCGGGTCTGGCTAATGGCGGATAATGAGCGTAAACAGAGGCTTGTGTGGTGACCGCCGTGTCAGGGTGGTAATGGGTGGTGACAGTCCGACCCAACCCCTGCTGACCAGTCCATTGTGTGGTGGAGGGACGGCTGGACTGAGGACCCACACTCTCACTCTTTTTCTTACCGTCGGACTGAGAATGATGATGATGATGATGATGGTGATGAAGATGGTGATGCTAGACATAGTGCCGTTACTCTCCCTGTTTTTCATGCTGTAAGACTGATGGTGATGATGATGATGATGATGATGGAGGGGTCCGATGATACCCTAAATGATCAATATAACTCTTGACGTTCCAAGGTAATGTGTTTGTTATCTGACGAGGAAATATTAAACAAGCGATATATAAGCAATCCTTAATATAATAAAAATAAAAAAGATTCAACATTGGGTAGAATTTACTGAGATTTTGTTGTAGCTATCGTTCGTAGTGTCAAATTGTTCCGTGCGATGTGGGAACCGATACTTTTTGTTCCAGTGTACACTCGTTTCCATTCTTTCTTTCTTTCTTTCTTTTTTTTTTTATTTGCCTCTTCTTCTCATTCCGGGACCTGTGCTCTCTCCAATCTAATCTAATTTTATCTTTCTTTCCTCTCACTCTGGATCTTACATTCTTTTCTTATTTCTCTTATGCTCCTCTCAGTCTAAAACTAACTTCCTTCTTTATTGTCCTTTGTGTGTGTGTGTGTGTGTGTGTGTGTGTGTGTGTGTGTGTGTGTGTGTGTGTGTGTCCCTTTCTTGCCAACAAAAAGCATATCCTCTTGTTCTTCCCTTACAATTTTTCCTTTTTTTTCTTGCATAAATTTTCAGTCACTTCTGTTCCGCTCTAATTTCTTTATCATTCTCAGCTTTACTTTATATCCTTCCATCCTTAATTCTCAAAGTCTATTATAAACGCTTTCATGAATATTCTTTGTCTGTCTTTATCCTTTTGTTCCGTTCTTCTGTTTCAAATCTCTCTTCCTTACCTTTTCTTTTTCATTCTGCTCCTATATTTCTGTCTTAAGTTTTCCTGAGCCAACACTTGGTCTTTTGTCCTATACATTTTTTCTTCATTGTATTTTTCTTATTCTCCAGTTTCAGCTTTTTTGTTTTTCCTAATTCTTATAATGTATATCTCGTGACAGTTTTTCGTCTCAGTCATTAAACATATTTCTGCCGGACATTTCATGATTATCTCTAACATTCTTCTGTCTCTAATTCTTTTCTTTTTACCTTTTATTTCTTCGTTAGTTACTCCTTCTCCGGTTTCTCATACCTCAGTTTTCCTTCCCCCTTTATCCACTTCCTTCTCTTCTTTTTTCTAGTACTTAAGGTTTTTTGTTTCTTATCTTTACCGTTTCCTTCTAGTCATAATTAATTTTTTTCTCTTGGTCTCCATATTCTTCTCTTTTCCTCAACCTGGTTTCTATGTGTTAAGCTACATCCTCCTTCCGTGTTTTTAATTCTCCAGTTTCTCCCTCTTCCCTCTCACAAACTCATATTTTTCTGTTAGTCTCTCTCTCTCTCTCTCTCTCTCTCTCTCTCTCTGACGTCAGTTTTTATACCATTTCACTGCTATGTTGCCTCCTTTCTCTTTTGCCTTCTCTTTTGTTTCTTCCGTCACCTCTTCCTGCTTTTGTTTTGTCTGTCCTCCCATCTCCACCCTCTCCCTCCCACTCCAGAATATTTCTTTTGTGATTCTCCACCACCACTCTTGCTCCTAAAATCGTCTCAGTCACATACCACACTTGACATTCAATATTTTTTCTTCTCTCCAGACTTCACACTTCATCCGCAAATCGCTCCTCTCAACTTTCTATACATTTGCATTTATTTTTTGGATGCATAAAAACAAGAGGAAACTTAGGGTAAAAAAAGATAAAGAAATTGAACTGCGTGGGGAAATATATGCTTGGTTAAAACACACACACACACACACACACACACACACACACACACACACACACACACACACACACACACACGTAAGGGCTGCTCAGGTTACAAAAAGTGAACACACAGAACAACCTACAAGGAGAGAGAGAGAGAGAGAGAGAGAGAGAGAGAGAGAGAGAGGAATAAAGTTAATGGCATGCATCTTGATAATCTGGCAAGTACTTATGAGGATACTAAGGCGAGAGACACAAATAAATTAAGACAGTATCCCCCTCGTTTAAGTGGTTGTAAGTGGCCATCTGATTGTGCACTTAAGTAATCTTCCGGACCTTATCAGTGAAGTATTTTTTTAATCAGATGGGGTAGTTAGAGAGATGTAGGTAACTCTTTCAGTACGATGCAGCAATTTTTTTTTACTAGCGATCTAACCCTTTTAATCTGGTTATGTGTTATTCAGTTTTACTTTTGCTGTAGATGCTGGAGAGGGACGCCTTCACGTGGCGGCACCGATATGAACCAGCGGTGGAGGTGCCCGGTATACAAACGTCCCTCAACCCCCTCCCTATCCCCCGAAGGGAGGATGGTGGACTGAGGAAGTACAATTTTGGCCTGCAGTCTACCCGGTTCACGTTCAGATGAGCCTGGGGTCGAAAGTACGACTACTACTACAACTATTACTACTACTACTACTACTACTACTTCTGCTAGTACTATTACCACTACTATTGCTATTATTGCTATTCTTGCTATCTGTAGAGGATTTTACTGACCTTGAGACAGGGTTTTGGAATTGGAGTGTAACAGAAGGGGGTCATCAGTGGTGTTAAGTATCGTTAGGTATTTTGAAGTGTGTATTATCAGTGTGTAATATTCTCTCTCTCTCTCTCTCTCTCTCTCTCTCTCTCTCTCTCTCTCTCTCTTTATTATATCAAGAGTATCCATTCGAACCCCATACACAATGCAAAAAAGGAATCCTGTGTCTATGCAAGCCACTCAATATTGTATGGGAGTGAATGGAGTGGGGGAGAGGATGGATGGGAAGGTGAGTTGGGTGGGAGAAGAGAGGGAAAGGCAATTGTGTGTGTGTGTGTGTGTGTGTGTGTGTGTGTGTGTGTGTGTGTGTGTGTGTGTGAGAGAGAGAGAGAGAGAGAGAGAGAGAGAGAGAGAGAGACTCCGACTGACCCTTACCGGTAATTAGCATACAGGTGCGTCCATAAATCAGTGGGCGTGTCCGGCAGTGACCACAACACACCACCTCGCCGCTAAACAATTGGAGGTGGTGGGCCGCCTCCAGGGGGTACCTCCGCCCTCTCTGTCCCTTCCTAACCTCCCCTTCCATCCCCTCCCCTCCCCTCACTCCCTACCTTACACTCACCCCCTACCTTACACTCCCTCCCTCCCTCAGTCTTCTTGTATTCCTTTTTCCTTTCGTTTTTACTACTCTGCTCTATTCTGCTCAACTTTGCTCTGTCCCACTTTGCTCTGCTTTGCACTGCTTTTCTCTTATTTTGTCTGACTCTATCTATCTGTCTGTTGATCTGTATACATCTACTTCTTATATATTACTTTTTCTGTTTCAATAGCATCTTTCCCGAAGTCTTCACCAATCTTCTGGCTGTATAGCTCACCTTCAAAATTGAATCGATATAGCATTCGGACATAAATATCAAAGAATTCGGCTCTTCCCTGCCCAAATGACATCTCAATCGTCAGTGTTTGTTTACAGATACATTTAGAGATCGCTTTGACTTTATTATTGAAGGTCTGACTGTCTCTCTGTATATACTGAATGGCCTGGCTCTTGCGGGTGTGTGTCTCTCTATAAAGGATTCTGGGTTGGGCGTCGCTGTCTGTCTCTCGTCTGTCTCGCTTTCTCACTCCTCTTTCATTCACCGTCTCTCTCTTGTTTTTCTTCCCTTGCTTGACAGGTTATCTTGCCTTTTTTTTTCTCTCTCTCTCTTTTACTAGTTTCTCTTTGTTTTATTATTTCGTCTGTCTAAGAGTTTGTGCTTTCGTTCCATTTTCTTGATTTGTTTAGTGTCTTCCCTTTTTATTCTCTCTCTCTCTCTCTCTCTCTCTCTCTCTCTCTCTCTCTCTCTCTCTCTCTCTCTCTCTTTCCAGTGATTGTTTTTCTCTGTGTTTCGGCGTATGCTTTGTCAAGAGGTTAAGGTTGGGTGGAATTGGGTGTGTCCTTGCTTTAGAAAACACAACCCGGATTTATAGAGGTGCAATCAGGTGCTCCTTGACCCCTCCTTGAGATGTGGGCACGCCATCTTCGTTTTTTCTTATGTCTGGTATTCTTAATGGATTGTTTTGTGTGTTTTTATTAGCTTTGATTATAGAAGGTGATTGTGGGGTTGAGTTTTCTTTGAGTTAGAGGGTAGTTGTGTGTGTGTGTGTGTGTGTGTGTGTGTGTGTGTGTGTGTGTGTGTGTGTGTGTGTGAGAGAGAGAGAGAGAGAGAGAGAGAGAGAGAGTGTGTGTCCTTACCTGCTCTTACCTTGATTATAGGGGTTACCTTTGAGATTAATTGTAAGTGCCAGTAATTATTGTTTAGTGTACCTGAGTTTACCTTAATGATGGAGTCTGGGTTTTGGGGTCACCTTTATACTTCAGGTAAATATTAGGGATGGCAGTGTAGGTGTGTATTCCTTAGTATACTTTCATTTGGTGGAAGATTTAAAGGTGACTGCTTGAACAAGGCAGATTACAGTGGCGACCATTTGTGTGTGTGTGTGTGTGTGTGTGTGTGTGTGTGTGTGTGTGTGTGTGTGTGTGTGTGTGTGTGTGTGTGTGTGTGTGTGTGTGTGTTTATAATACTGGGGAATGGATTGATGATGATGATGATGATGATGTTGATGATGACTGTGTAGTTGAAAGGTACTGATTAGTTGTTTGTGATGAGACAGGTGATACAATAAATGTGTTTGATGACTGGGATTCTTGCTGATGATTCCATAACAAGAACAAGAAAGAAAAGAGGGAGATGAGTTTGAGCAGTGACCGAGAAAGAGAAGTATGCTAAAAGGCAGTGGTGAGTGCTTTTTCATAAGCTAATGTGCTCTGAGAAGGAAAAAATTATGACGAAAGTTCATGGTGGTAATGGTTGCTGGTGATGATAATGAGGGAAAATATAGGAGGTGAGTTTGAAAAGCATTGAGAAGTAATTAGTTATGAAAGAAGTACTGTAAGAATGGCATGTGATGACTAAAGTTCGTGGTGATGACTGCTGGTGATGAAAAGAGAAAGTAAAAAGACAGTGACAAAAGAGAAAATAAAAAAAAGAGGCGAGTTTGGGTGGTGACCTTGGAAATGGTGATGGAATGTGGTGACAGTGTGGTAATTTTGTGGGCATGTGGGAGGTAGGTAGTAATGATGATAGCTGGTGGTTCGGGAGTGGGTATTACTGAGGCGGGTGTGGTGGTAATGATGGTGGTTGGGCCATGGCTCGAGGTTTGTTTTTGGTGGTCAGTTCTGGGGTATTGGTGGTGACAGTGCTGGGTGTAGGTGGTGACTGGTGTGGGTGTGGGGTGGGTTTATGTGGAAGTAGGTGGTGAGTATCAGTAGGCCGTCATGGGTGGATGTAAAAAATATGATCCTATTAGTTTGTGGAAGTGGAGTGAGTGATGTCAGTGAGTGAGGTGAAGGGTGCGGCGGTAGTGGAATGTGGGTGGTGTTAGAAAATTGTGATGTTTGCTTCTATGGTGTGAATTTCTGTGGTGAAAATGCTTGTTAATTCTTGTACTCATTCTAAATGCCGGAGTTGGAGATCTCTGTGGAGGATGTTGGTGGTGTGTAGGTGTAGCCATAAATGCTTTGTGTATGGTTGATGCAAGGGGTAGTCAAAAGCTTAAGGGACAAATTATGGTGGTGTGAGTGGTCAGTGGGTGTATCCGTAGAGCTCTGGGTTGGTGTAAGTGGTGTAAATGGTCAATGGATGTATCTATAAATCTTGAGCTGGTGTAGGTGATGTGATCAGTGAGTGTATACAGATTTTTACTGGTGTTCGTGGCATGTGTAGATCTAAGACTGGTGTAGATGGCATATATAGGTATAGGAGTTGGTGTGCGAGGTGTATATAAATCTTGGGCTGGTGTAGGTGGTGTCAGTGGTCAGTGGTGTGAGTCGGTGGTTTGGTGATGGGAGGGGGAAGGGGGGGAAGGAGGGAAGGGGGTGATGTGGTGTCCGGGAGGGTGTGAGGAGCGACATTTGTGGTGGGCAGGGCGGGGCCGAGAGACAGAGGGGTGAAGGCTCTCGGCAGGGGGCGCTGAAATTTGACCCCAGGTGGAGAGTGGTCATCGCAGGGGGGGATGGAAGGAGAGGGACAAGGGAGAGAAAGGAAGGGTAGTGTAAAAAGAGAAAGATAGGGAGAGAGGGTGGTGGGGAGAGAATGGGGAAGAGGATGAAGGAAGAGTGGGAGGGAGAGAAAAGGGAATGGGATGAAAAGAGAAACGGAACGGGAGGAAGGAAGGGTAGCATGGACAGAAAAGGGGAAGGAGAGGAAGAGGGACAGGGTGGAGAGAAAGGGAAGGGTAGGGAAGCGGATAGGAGGACGAGAAAACAGAAAGGGAAGAAGAAAGGGTGGTAGGGAGAGAAAAGAGAAAGGGAGAGAGAGGAATGCAGAGATAATTAAGACTGACAGTAACGAGAGCAGATCCCACGAGCCAAGAAAGTGACTTCGGAAAGGGAAATAATCTCACGTTTGGGGAAGTTTACGTCTCTCTCATAATCATATTTTGGCCGCGTGATTGGTGGCCGCGTTTAATACCTGAGACGGCCTGGCTTACTGAATCACCTTTAAAGAGGAAAATTCGCTGACGATGGATGGATATTGTCAACTTCAATGAGTAGGTCGTAAGAAACACAGTGGGGAAACAGTCTATTAATCGTCTTGGTTTGATTTCTTGTATGCGATAGACTCTTTGGGAAATTACTGTGGGCCGCGGGAAATTAGTCTTCTTTGCCAGCATCAGCCTGAAGCATCATCACATTGAGAACGCACATGGACACTTAGGTTACACACACACACACACGTACCACCCTTTTCACACGACGAGACCAACAACAGAAAACGGGGAAAGAGGGGAGGGAACGGACCCCCAACTGATCTATATACACAGAGAATCAAACAGGGACCACCTCTCGCGGACCTTTGTGCCAGTGGTCAGGGTTTGGTCGGCCTAAGAATGAACACCGGGCCTCAGAATGGACACTGGACACCTCTCCCTTTGTCCAGGCTCCTCCAGGGACAAACACGACCCTTTGTTAGCCTTTGTTTGCCGTCCAGATGAGCTGTCATTGATATTAATGCCCCCTCGCGCCCTCCTTCTGACTCCCTGTTTTTCTTCTCTCTCTCTCTCTCTCTCTCTCTCTCTCTCTCTCTCTCTCTCTCTCTCATTAAGTAACCGAATACCCTCTGACAGACGTGGCTTTATTATCATATCTTTAATAATGACTTTATTTCATTTGTTTCCTTTTGCTTTGCTCTCCTTTGCCTGCATTTCTTTTCTTGTTTCCTTCAACTCTTCTTATCTCTTTTACATTCTCTTTTCTTTCACGTATCCTCTCATCTTCTTTTATTTTTCTGTATTTTTTTTTCCTTAGTCTTTGACCGCATTACTTTGCTAAGATTTATAAAGCAGTATTCTGTGACTCTACTTTTTCTTTTCTTTGATGTAAGCAGATTCTTTTCCGTTCATATGTCGATTTTTGGCTATTGTATGCATTGCTGTCTCAAAGATGCTGATGTATAATGATCCGTAACCTGACTAGTTGTTCGTGTTATTACCTCAGAAGATTGTGCTTTCATTCCTGTTTGTCTGTGTGTCTGTCTTTGTCTTTATTTTTGTATCTCTATGTGTGTGTGTCTGTCTGTTTCCCTTTCTCTATCTGTCTCTGTTTTTATTTTCTTTCTGTCTGCTTGTTTTTGTCTTTCTTTCTCTCCTTCTATTTGTTTATCTGTCTGTCTGTGTGTCTGAAGATTTGCCTCTTCGTCCACCTGATCAGAGCTAGTGAGAGAATCGTGAAGAACTTGCAGGTGGACGTTTGTAGTGGTGCAAGACTGAAGTGATTGAATTTACTTGAAAATATATGAAAGGACAATATACTGATTGTGGATTGGCTGAAGTGCGCCTCTGACTGTGTGCACCTCTCTTTATTTCTTTATTAACATTATTTCTGAGTTAACATTATCCCCGAAAAGTTGCAGTATCAGTGGGCAGTTCACGATAAGTTATAATATCCTTTCTTTTGTTTCTGAGTCAGTCACTTTACCTACGTCTTCAGGTCAGTCCTTGTAAGAAAGTTAATGAGGAACTAAAGAGAGGAAGACCCACAACGAGGAGCAGGAGTACACGTAGGATAGGCTTAGGGTGGTGATGTGTTGGGACAGAAGGGCTGGGCGATGCTTATGGCGAGGGATGGAGTCGCGGTGGCACAGTTGTTGCCGCGTTTGCCTCCCAGTTTGTGTGGAAGCTGAGTCTGCTGGGTTGATTGGGTGTACTGGTAGTATGTCCATGCATATGCTAGCGTGTATTAAACTCTGTTGGTGTATACTGTAACGTTAACACACCCTGGAATGCACAAATACAGCCAGTTTAACACGTCATCTTTTGCATGCACTGCTTCGGCAAAAGACACCATATCCTGAGTTGTAGGTGGGAAGAATGAGAGAGAGAGAGAGAGAGAGAGAGAGAGAGAGAGAGAGGAGAAAAAAGAGAGTACTAAACCAACACCGGAATCAATCAATTACAAAGATGAATCGCCTTCCACTGAGTGTTTAGGGCAATATACCAGCCTCTAACGTATTAACAGGAGGCAGGGGGTAAGGAAGGCACCAAGATTTAGCCTGGTGAAGACGTGCTAATGGTGATTTATGTGTGTATAGGTGAACCCGGAGGCGCCCATGTCCCCCACTCTATAACATGTGTGATTTATGTGAGTTCAAAGAGGAGACCTGGAGTGATTTACGAGAGAGAGAGAGAGAGAGAGAGAGAGAGAGATGTATTACTGGTGTATAAGTTTCCTAGTAATTGAGGAGTCGATGTCAGTTTTCAAGGTCAGAATCTGTTTACCTGCCAACCCACCTAATTCTCTGTCTGTCTTTCTGTCTGTCTACCTTTCTGTCTGTCTGTCTACCTTGAGAATCCATCATGGCCACAGCAGTATACCTCACATCATTAGAAAGACTTTTAACATTCCCATATACTTGCTAACTCTCCTTAACTCCCTCAACTTTCCTTATAACTCCACCAAGCATCCCTATATTCCTCTTCTTCACACCTCCCTGACCTTCCCTGCAGATCCCCAACTTTCCCCCACATGTTCCTAACATTCCTCATACCTCCCCCACGCATTCTCTCCTTCCCCACCTCTCTTATCATCCCTGAAAATCCCCAGCTTTTCCCCCGTTCTACCCCAACTTTCCCCTTGCGTACAACATATATTCCCACTTTCCCCAAACCTTTCTTATCGTGTCTTCCCCACCCTACCCTAACTTTCCTCATATCTACCACATATTCTCAGCCTTCCCCACACCTCCCCACACTTCCTCACACCTCCCCACACCTCCCATCATCCTACATCGTGCCACTCCAACCCCCTTATCACTCATTACCAAATATATCTTTAGCGTTTTGGACACCCGGCATGGCCTGATTGATGGATGTGGGTGACGGAGGGATGGGGAGGAGGGTAAGAGGGAGAGGGGAGGGGAAAGGAAAGTAGGGAAAGGTGGGAGGGGGAGATAAGGGGGAAGAGGGGTAGAAGAAGGAGGGAAGGGGTAGATGGGGAGGTAAGGAAGGTAGGAAGAAGGGGACTGGGAGATAGGGATGTAAGGGTGAGGTAACAGAGAGGGATGAGATCAGGATGGGAGAAATAAGGAGGGGGAGATGGGAATGGAGAGAAAGGAAATAAGTGTATGAGGGGAGGGAGATGGCAAGAAGGGGGGGGGGTAGGAAGGGACTGAGGGATTGGGACTGAAATGGGGCAGAAGATAGATTGAGGATGAGGAGAGGAGAAATGGGGAGAGGGGGGGATCAAGCAAGAAGATGGGGGTAAGAGGGGACTGGGAAATGAGGACGTAAGAAGTCTGTAGGAATAAGGGAGATGGGGGTGGGAATGTTGGGAGGGGGCGGTGGGGAGATGACCAGGGGAGAGATGGGGAGGGGAGAAATGGAAAAAGGATGAAGGGGAGATGATAGAGGGAGAAATGGGAAGAGGAATGTGGAGGTGATATGGTGGGGGAGGGATGAGGATGGGAATGGGAGGTGGGGAGATGATGAAGGGAGAGATGGGGAGGGGAATAGAGTGTTAGAGGAGAGGGAAGACGAGGAGATGAAGAGGTAAGAAATGAAAATGAAAAGAGTAGGGTAAGAAATGAAATGTTGAGGGGGAGGTGAGGTTATGGAGGTGGGGAGATGATCAAGGAATAGATGTGGATGGGGAGAAATGGGGAAGAGGTGATGGGGAGACGAGAAGAGGGGGTGAAAAGGTGGGGGGGAAGATATTTCAGCCGTGGACACCCTAACGAGGTCCCAGTGTCAAGTATAAACTGGGACGAGGGTCTTAACGTCACGGAGAACGTAATTAGCCTTACTTATAGACGTCGGCGCTGGGGTGGTGGGTGGAGTGGGGTGGGGAGAGGGTGCATGGTGGGTGGGTGGGGTGGGGAGAGGGTGCATGGCGGCAGTGGACAAGTTAGAATGGGAAATCTAGAGACGAGAGTAAGAGACAGAAGCTGTGGACCAAATAAGAATGTATGGATGTCCTGGCGGTTGACAAGGTAACAGGGTGAATATAGTGACAGAAAAATTTAGAGTCAGAGGTGGTACAGTTGTTAAAAATTATAAAATGGCAATAATAATGTAAGAAGAAATGGCGTTGATGGACAGGTTAGAATTTAGTGGCAGGGACTTTAGGGAGGGATGTATATTAACAGGGAAAAATACAAGAAAGGCTCGTATAATAATTCAACTAATAATTATGCATATCAGATAATTTAGTCTCATTGATGGAAAAATGGAGTTGGCTTGAAGAGGTAGGGAGGGGAGAGAGGGAGGGTGCATAGGGGCGTGAAGGGGTAAGGAGGGGCAGAGAGAGAGGGGGTGCATAGGGGCGGTGGATGAATTAGCAGGGTTAATATAGTAATAGGATAATTTATGTGGTAAGAGTATATTGGAAGGAACAATATAAGTAGAGATTTGAACAACTAAAATGATATATTGATAGGAACTAACCCCTCCACAAAGCTGAATAAAATCGTCTGTATAGAGCAATAGATAGATAGATAGATAGATAGATAGATAGACAGATAAATAAAAAATAATAGCAGTGAAGGTATTAATTTTACACACAGACGTCGGGTGATAGGAAGGGGCGGACGGGGGAGGGAGGGGAGGGCGGCGGTGGTAAGACTCCGAAATTGATTTGTGTATTTTCTTGATGCCATCTTGAGACGATTTTATTCATCTGAAGATGTCCTTTGTATCTTATTATTTTCTCAAGACGGTTTTATTCAGTTTGGGAGAGAGTTTTCGAGATGGAGGGGCGAGATATAGAATTTATTTTATCTCATTTACAACTGGAGCTCTATCCTGGCTTCGCAAAATCGTCTGGAGGGAAATTTAAATGAGAAACAACGCCACCAAAGAGACAGAGAGAGAGAGAGGGGCGGGGTAACATCAAGGAAGAGAAATATGAAGCGATTAATGTAACTTCAGAGTGGAGGGATTAGGTTGGCAAGAGAGAGAGAGAGAGAGAGAGAGAGAGAGAGAGAGAGAAACGCGGTAAAGGTTAGAAATACGCACCTGTCCCCAAGAGCGCTTTTTATTTCCTCTCATCGCCCTCTCACGACACGCCTAATTTGCAAACTGATCATCATTATTATTATTATTATTATTATTATTATTATTATCCTCTTCTTCCCCCTTTCCCGTCCATCATCATCATCATCATCATCATCATCGTCATCATCATCATCATCATCATCATCGTCATCATCATCATCATCGATAATTTGTGTGAGATCCCAGAAACAGAAACAAGAGAACGGCTGAATAATATTAATTGAAGACACCAATAATAATAATAATAATAATAATAATAAACTCCATCCTATTTCAAAAGGTAATGGATATTTTTTTACCCTGAAAAAAGTGGATTTGCAGGAAGCGAAAAAAGTAAAAAGAATCGAAATTATATATTAAAATTGTTAAAGATTTTTTCCCTTTTTCTGTTATGATTTGTCAGTGACCCACCATCCCTACCTTCCCTCACTGTCTGTCTGTCTCTCTCTCTCTCTCTCTCTCTCTCTCTCTCTCTCTCTCCACATCAACATGCCAGCGTCAGATAAGCACAGATATATAGAGCCACACTCCTGCTCTACGCTCTATGGCAGCCGTGACACCTGAGAATCACACCTGAAGGGGGGGCACTAATTTAGACGTCCCTGGATTTCTCTCTCTCTCTCTCTCTCTCTCTCTCGGCTGATCTATCACGGCATAATCGCGAGGGGGAATATTTTACTGATTTAAAGTTTCCTTCCCTTAATCTCAGCGGTGTTCATAATGCATCTTTAAGGCGCCTTCCAAGACACGCAACAGGTGCCCATATTTATAAATATTCTCCAGTTCAGTTTGTGTGTGGGACTAGTCACTGTTAGCCCTCTCATGGTCGGCATAAGTCTAGCAGTCCCAGGTAAAGCCAGACGATTTTATTCAGCCGAGAGTTAGTTATAAAAGTCGTTGAGAGTGTTTGAGATTCTTGATAAGTACCCGAGAGCTTTATGTTAGTGTTCAAGAGTCTTTTTAAATACCCGTGAGCTTTATGATAGTGTTTTGAGAGTCTTTATAAATACCTGAGAGCTTTATAATAGTGTTTTAGATTCTTTTTAAATACCTGAAAGCTTTATGATGGCGATGAAAGCCACACGAGCTGTATAATGGAAAAGGCCATCCGTCTGAGCTTATAGTGCGTTGCTAGATGAGCGGTGAGGTGGGTGGGGTGGGTGGATGTGTGGGTGTGGAGGGTGGTGGGTGGATATGTGAGTGGGGAGGGTGGTGGGTGTGGGTGGTGGGAAGGCATATCGGTGTCGGTGGTGGGTAGGTAGACAGGTGTGTGGATTTGGGTGGGTAGGCAGGTGAGTGGGTGTGTGTGGGTGGGTGGGTTGGTGAGGAGGTAGATAGGCAGGTGGGTAGACAGTACACTATGTGGGTGGGTGAATAAGTAGCTGGGTAGATGGATAGTTAGGTAGGCTAATGGGTAAGTAAGTGGATGGGTAGGTAGATTGGTGGATGGGTAGATTCCTGGGTGAATAGGTAGGTAGGCAGGTAGGTACGTCATAGGTAAATAGGTAGAAAGGTAGGTGATGGAGTTAGTAGCTAGGTTCGTCCGTGAGTGGATAGGCAGGTGGCTGAGTAGGTAGGTAAATTGGCACGTGAATATGGATAGGTAGGCGGGTAGATTAGTAGGTGGAGGGTAGACAGGAATGCCTTTACCTACACCATCACATTAGAGTCCCGTGAACCCGTTTTGGATACTTATGACCACTGTTCTAAGAAGCGTGAAATGGCCTCCCCAGTGAACCCAGGTAAAAACACACCTACTCATAAACCTCACCTTCCCCTCCCGAATTATGCGATCAGCGCTACGGAAGCTAAGATCAGCCGCTGAATTATGGTGACCTGCAAAAGCCAAGAGGTCAGGATGGTTAAAGAAGGGTAAATAAAAAAAAATAAGAAAATAAAAATGGAACCACGAGGCAGGATGTGGGGCACCTGACATACGAGGTAGAAGATCAGGTAATTATGTGAACTGCAGAGACCAATAAATGAAGTTGGTCCAAACAGGATGTAAGTAAATGATGGAAAGTCTGCTAAATCAACTCCTACATTATGTTGTCTTTTTATTTTTACCTTTTTTATGTCTGGGCGATTTTCCTCAGTTGACTAGATTTTTTTTATTAGAGGGATCAGGTATTTACTTCAAAGGCAGCCTCCTAAGAGCAGAGAAAATCGTCTGTGTATTGCAAGAAAAAAACACATAATCTGACAGAATAGATTAAGTGGCAGGATGTGACCAGTAGCCCAGGGTTGAGAAGAATCAGGGTTGTGAATGTCCAGTGTGTTAGCTTTATTGGTTGCTTAATGCTCTCAGGCTCCTATGACTCACTCTCGGTTCCGTGTAATGGCTGGCGTAAGGTGGAGAAGAGCAGGAGCTTTGTTTCAACCATGGAAGGGCTAATTGTACCAGTCATTTCATTCAGGCCCCAGGAGTACCTCTCAGCTGAATAAAATCGTCTGACGTTTGTTGGAAGAGAACCCTAGAGCTTGACCATGAGAGCTGACGGTTGTGCAAGGTAAAAGATCACACACACACACACACACACACACACACACACACACACACACACACACACACAAACACAAACAGGATGTGGGTCAGGCTGCCATCACGGTGTTGGTAGGGACCCGTGAGGTGGAAGATCAACTAATTATGTGAAATGCAAAAGATACAAGGTCAGGTTGGCTAAAGGGGACGAAAAAATGGAACTGAGTAGGAGGATGTGGGTCAGCGAGCGATTATGGTGTTGGCAAAGTCCAGCGAGGGGAAAGATGAGTTAGTGGAGTGCGAAACTAAGAGGTCAGGGAAGCTAATCGAAGGAGGAGGAGGAGTAGGAAGAGGAAAAAAAGAAGACGACAATAATGAAGAAAAAGAAGACAACGACGACGACAACGACGACTATGAAGAAGGAGAAGAAGATGAAGTAGAAGAAAAAGATGTAGAAGAAGAAAGTGTTTATGAAGAAAGAATTTTAACATAAAAAACAAAGATGGAGTTATAAGGCCACCTGTAAGCCAGCCAGCCCGGATCCACAATGTAGTGTTGGAGAAAAAAATGGAATTAAATCGGCAACCTGTGGACCAGACAGCACCTTGCTCCGAGTCCAACCCTCACAATTGATTTTATCGTTTACGTTCATAGAGTGTGTATGTGTGTGTGTGTGTGAAAGATGATCTGTGAGGGGCAGCAAGGCAGCGTATGGAGAAGGGGCTCACCCACTTGGCAACAACACACTCATAACTCCCCGGCTTTATGTTGTAGCCTCCCTGCCTCCCAGACGTTTATGCCTGGGCCTAGATTACCCTCGAGGCTGTAAATACCTGTCTGAAGTATGCGATAGAGCCCCATTAATCGCATCACTACCGGAGGTCCTCGGGTTGAAGAAAGAGTCTGAAATGAGAATGAGATGGTAAAGTTGTCGCTGTGGGGAGGAACGTATGCATGGGTCTCCAGTACCCTGGAGGCGTCATCGTCAAAAATTAAGATGTTTGCACTCCACTTGGCGATTCAAGATCTAAGCATACGATCTTAGGCTACCCTCGAGTCTGCAAATATTTATCTTTAATCACTTCACTACGAGAGCTCCTTCCTAAGTTTAAATACATAGTATGATAATTTTTCACCAGCCTAATAATATTTCTGATGAGTTTATTAAGCTGAAGGACGACCTTTCATAGTGAAGAAAGTGGGATTTTCGTTTATTTGAGTTATCTCGTGTGTACTGTTATCAAGGAGAAATTAATCGACGAGTGTCTGCCAGTATCTGTCTATACATATCTATCTATCTGTCTATTGCCTGACGCCGCATACTGTGAGGGGTGGCCTCAATAACAGAATCTCCATGCGTTTCCGCTCTTACACGGCGACGACTGACGTTCCCACGCTACTCAGCATAAAAAATATTAGTTTCTAGAATCCAATGACGTAAACCCTTTTTTTTTTTTTAAATCTTGATGTACCAAATTATTTCTTTAAGTTTAGATTTTCGAAATTTTGAGGATTTGATTTATATATAGCCTTAATTAACAGAACCATATTTTTTATTTTTCACGAGCTGAATAAAATCATCCGCTGGTGGAAAGAAAAAAAAAAAACCCGTAAGCTTCCTCTGCCTAAAAAAGGTAAAGTTACGGTATCGAAAAAATATATAGCCAAGGAGGAGTGGTGGGGAGTCTGCCAAGTCCACGGGAACACGGCCCTCTGTGGCATTGTTTAGGGGGTTAAATTGTGTCTAATTGGTTATTAAGAAAGGGGGAGAGGAGAGGGGAGGGGAAAGGAGGAGGAGGAGAGGGGGAGAGAAGAGAGGGGACAGAGCAGATAAGGAAGATGAAAGGCGAGGGGAGGGGAGAGGGTGGAGGGAAAATGAGAAGGGGAGATAAGAAAGATGACGGGGGAAGTGTATAGGCGAGAAGTGTGGGGGAGGGGAGAGGGAAAAGGATGGAAGGGGAGGGGGAAGGAGAGGGGAGAATAGGAGAGAAGGGAAGGAGGAAGATATGGAGAGAAGAAAAGGGGGAGGAGTAATGAGAGGGGAAGAGGAGAGAAGAAGGGAGGGGAGAGGAGGAGAGGAGGGGAGAGGGGGGAATTGGGAGAGGAGGGGATGATAGAAGAAGGGGTGCCATGGTTGAGGTGCCACTTTGTTTTGGGGGTATCATTGTTCGTGTGCGTCACAGTGCCACCAGACCCTCCCATTAACGACACTAAACGCTTTAATTGACCTTGTCCAAGTGTGTTAGGCGACAGTGTAATTGCTCACAGACGAGGTGCCTTTTCCTGCCATTTCCTTGTTTCACCAGCGTCTCTTTCTCAAGCATCATCTTAAGACGTAGGCAATAGGCACGACTTCCTGATGAAATTCTTCTAGGTAATCCACACACTTAAGGTCCTGCATTTACCTTTTTTTTTTTTTTTTTTTTTAAGGTAAGGTGGAGATTTAAAGGATGGATGAAAGTTTAGATTTTTACAGCATTTTCCTGGTTTTCCTCCGTACCGTTGTTTTTCTTGGCTGTTTTTTAGGTGCTAGTAAAAAAAATCCTGTTTTTTTTTTTTAAAGAAAGAATGAGTCTATCGTTTTTGACCCCTCGTCCCGTTAGAGAGAGAGAGAGAGAGAGAGAGAGAGAGAGAGAGAGAGATGCAAAGAGAACGGAACACTTAACCACCGAGAAGAGAAACCAGAAGGGCCTCTCTAGGTCTCAGAAACCACCCTAAGAAACCCCAGCCCAGCCAAGTAGCCGGATGGATGTCTTGGGCGCTTCCTTGATGAGTGTGGGAGCGAGGAGGTGACTACACAAACCCTCTAGAAAAAACTGAGACCTGACCCACTTGTTCCGAGCGGGTGTTAGAGGAGAAGGTGTTATTTCCTCCACTTGAGTCCCCGCTTCTTTAATTTCATCTGAGGGGAGACGGACGAGGGAGGTGATGCAACCCCGGGGGCAGGGGAAGGGGAGGGGGAGTCCGGTGGTAAGGGTAATGAGTTATCTTGTGTGTGTGTGTGTGTGTGTGTGTGTGTGTGTGTGTGTGTGTGTGTGTGTGTGTGTATTAAATGTAGAAAATATGCTGTTATCATATTCTAAAAGAGAAGTCCTTAATATTGAACTGTACCTGTTATATGCCATTTAATACTGGGAGAGTGGACAGCCAGTAACAGTGTCTTGCCAGTGAACTGTCTCTTCATCTGTCTAGCTGTCTGTCATCCAGTCTGTTTATCACTCTTTCCCTCTATGTGTTTGTCTGCTACCTGGCTGTCTGTCTGTCAGTCTGTTTATCTCTCTCTCCCTCTATCTACCTGTCGTCTACCTGGCTATCTCTCTGTCAGTCTGTTTATCTCTCTCTCCCCACGTCTGTCTGTCTATAAACTGGCACCTCATCTAACAAGACGTGGCCCAAGAAATAAACCCCACAAGCATTCTGTCCCTTCACCAAAACAAGCCCTCCTGTAATATTCAATTCTTCATTAATCATAGCAAAATTTCCCTTCTCAAAAAAAGAAAAAAAATGGAAAATTCAAGGGCAGTGTCTGTGTTATAGCCTGGCAAAACATGGATTCTAAAAAATTCCTATACAGAAGCGTCAAGGAAATTATGACACAGTTCAAGGAAATTCTCGGTTTGTCGATATTCAGTTACCGAAGGAATTTATTTTTGAGTATTTTGTGTGTTGTGTATTTTGTGTATTGTGTATTTTGTGTATTGTGTATTTTGTGTGTTTTATGTGTTGTGTATTTTGTGTATTGTGTATTTTGTGTATTGTGTATTTTGTGTATTGTGTATTTTGTGTATTGTGTATTTTGTGTACTGTACGTGGATATACCTAGGCTGTTAAGGTCATCCCATATATACTTTGCTGATTTTATAACAGGTTTGAAAGGGAGGGTGTTAGTGAGAGAGAGAGAGAGAGAGAGAGAGAGAGAGAGAGAGAGAGAGAGAGAGAGGGGGGGGGGGGAGAAAACTGAAAGACAAGAAGTAATATGCAAATTAAGCTGAAATCAAGACCATATGGTAAAAACAGAAGGTTTGTAAAGGCAATAAGTGGGATAAATGAGAGTATGAGCGAATAGAAAAATAAATAAATAAAAAAATAAAAATCACAAGGCTAAAAATGAGAGACGACTGAATTTGATAGGTGTGATAATAAGAGAGAGAGAGAGAGAGAGAGAGAGAGAGAGAGGGAGATCTGCTTCCCATGAGTGGACCCCAGGACAAAAGGGGATATCCTTCTTTCGCTCCCAGGCTTCCTTAAGGGGGTGGGGTGGGGTTTAGGGGGTGGCTAAGTGAGGAATGATAAAGAGGGGAAGGAGAGGTATGAGGGATATGGGGGATGGAGAGAAGAGGAGAGAGAGAGGGGGTTAAGGAAAAGGGGAGGAAGGAGGAGGAAGAGAGAGGAATGGTGGGAAACAAGATGAGGAGGAAGGGTGTGAGAGGAGATGAGAGGAAGAGAAAGAAAACTAAGCTGAAAGGACGAAACTTTAAATAAGGGAATGAAAAGGAACAGGAGGGAATGAGAGGGGAGGGGAGATGGAAGGGAGAAAAGTTAAGACTGAGCGAGATAGACTGGAGATTTGGGGAGGAAAGAGGGAAGGGGAAAAAGCAATAGGGAAGGGAGAAGCAGGAATGGCTGAAGGATGAACAGAGAAAGGGAGGGACGCAAGGGGAAAATTAATTGATAAATAAGGGAAAACTTATGAAGAAAGGGAAAAGACAAGGAGAGAGGGAAGAAGAGGGGGTAAACAGCAGTAAGAAGAAAAAGAGGGACGGAGGGTGGGAAGAGGTAGGTGATAGGGGAAGAGTGACGTTAAAAGGGAGGCACAGATTGAGGGAAGAGGCTATTAGATTGAGGGAAGGAGAAAGAAATGTGGCCTAGTGAGTTGAGACGCTCCAGCTGGGTGTAGTTCATCAGGGTTCAGTTCCAAGGAATGTTTAGAAGTTACTGCTTGTATAATGCCACTATTGGGTGAGCGTGATTTTGTTATAGGCAAGAAAGAAGGAACCAAAGGCTAGAAGTCTGCAAGATTTTTCCTTCGTGGAAAGAAAAGAGCCAAATTCATGCTGTCTTTAAATATTTGGACTATATAGCCTGGCCCCGGCCCTCTACGCTCCAACGCCGTTCAAGATTGAACGATGGATGGATGTATGGATGGACGGATGGATGGATGGAGGGATGGATGGAGGGATTCTTGCTCCCCTCAGACGATTTTCATTTAACTTAGGAAAATCTTCACACCTAAATAAAATGTTCTGTTAGTATCTAGAAAAATAAGAGAAAATATCATCGTTTTTATTTAATTTTTCAGTCTTAATAAAATCGTCTATAAGTGGCTGTAAAGTGCAAAAAATATCTTGGTGGTGGTGAGGTGGGTAATAAAGTTGTGGTGGTTGGTGTGAGGGTGGGAATAGAGCCATACTTACACGGTCTGGCGCGAGGTGGCAGTGGGTGTCAAGTGACCATGGGTATTACGTGTCATAAGAGGTCAGCCAGGGGTCACCGATGGGGTGGGGAGGGTTAGGGAAGGAAGGGGGAGGAGTAGAAAGAGGGGAAGGGAGGGAGTTGTCGGCTTCTTCCCATCCCCTCACCCTTCTGTCCCTTTCATTCAACCTTTCCTTGCCCTAACCTCTTAGAATAACCTCATCCATTCTCCTTAACCCCTTCCCCTTAGCGAATTCTCTCACCCATATCAATACTCCTTCCCTCCGGTCAAATCTCTAACCTTTCTCCCAAACATCTTACCCTAACCTCATACCCAAATCCCTCATCCTAACCCCCTCATTCCTACCGCTGGCTCCAATTCCTAACCCTGTATTTTAAGACATGGGTTTAGTAGAGAAGAGAAACAAGAGCCTGGACAATGAGGATAAAGAAATGTGGTATATATGTTTGGTGTAGGTGTATTATTTGTATTTTTTCGTTTAGATATTATTTTGTCTTCCCCGATTCCAACATCCAGTGCCTGACTCTGCTCCAACGCAGTTCCTACCCCCGCCTTTCCCACCCCACATCCTATCATTCCTCCCCACCCAACACACTCCTTTCCATCAACGTCAGTCCTTACCACCCCAGCAACTCCCAGCATTGCATGTCTGATCCTTTTCTAGTATCCTTCTTTCCTATCTCTCCTACCCTACACCCAGCCTTCCCTTCCCTTCATTCCACTCCACTCCACCCTACCCCATCACACCCAACAGCTCACTGCTCCACCTTCAGTTACACTCTGTCTCACCGTACCACACCTCACCTCACCCTACTCCACTTTATTACTCCACCCCACCCCACCCCACCCTATCCTACAAACTCCACCCCGCCAGACGATACCCCTCCTCATCACACCACACCACCCTAACAACACCCTTCACTGCCTGACCCTTCCCCAACACAGACCCCAGACCCCACACCCAACCTCACTGTTCGTCGTCCCTCCCCACCCACCTCGATAAATATCCCTATCCTATTACTTCCCTTCCTTCCCTTTCCCTTCCATTTCTCTGTTTTCCCCTCTCCTTCCTATTCCTTCATTTCTTCCCATTTCCTCCCTCTTCCTTTCCCTTGCCATTCCTTTTCTCCTGCTGCCTTGTCTTCCCTTTCCCCCTCTCTATTCCCCTCTTCCCTCTTTTCTTACGCTATCTTCTCTTTCGTTCTTCTTTCTTTCCTTATTATTTCTTTCCCCCTTTTCACTTTCCTTCTTTTTTTCAATTATTTTCATTTTCTCTGCCATGTCCTTCCTTCCTCTTCTTTTTTTTTTTCTCTTGGCCTTCCATTCTAAAGTCTTTCCCATTCCTCCCTGTTTTGCTGTCTCCCATCGCCTCCTTTTTTCTCCTTTTTACCCTTTTTTCACCCTGATTTTATTCTGCCCTGTCGTCCATTCCCCGCCTTCTTTCACCCTTATCCCTTTTGTCCCCAGCATCCTCCTCTTCTCCCCTTTCCCCACCTTCCATTTCCCTTTTCCCTCACCTGTTTTCTTCCCCCCTCTTCTTTCTTCCTCTCCCTCCTTTTTCTCATCTTTCATCTTCTCTTCTCTTACTAGCTTACTCTTCGCTTCTGGTCTGTCATTTTTCCCCAATTTCTTCTCCTCCCATTTTTCTTCTCTCCTCCCATTCCTCTCTTCCCCTCTCCTCCCCCTTCCCCTCCGTGGCCACCGAGGGGACACTGCCCGAGGGGAAACAGGTTCATGACCCTGACAGCCCGGGCCAGAAGGGCGTAAGCGACCAGGACCACGCCAGAAAGGTTTATAGTGTCAGGTTTTATTTTCTGTTTTGAACCCCATTTTCCTTGTTTTTCCTCAACACTTTTCTATTTGTAACTTATTTCCTCAATGTAATATTCTTGTAGTTATTTTTCTGTCTACCCTATTTTATTCTGCCTGGAAGTTAATTACCTTATTTTTAACAGATTTGTCTTTATCGTAAAAATAACGAATCTCATATTGCCTTGTTTACATTTTATGCACCTTTTAAGGCTAATTTTCTCACCTGCAGTAAAAATTTCACAAAATAATTTATCTTAAAGGAATATTGTTGTTGTTTTTTTTTTCATTTTTTAAAGATATATTTTAATGGTCATGTATCACGGCTGTCCCATGAATAGCCAATAATTTAGAGGTAAATCTGTAACTTAAGAATATATGACAGTATCTCTCTCTCTCTCTCTCTCTCTCTCTCTCTCTCTCTCTCTCACACACACACACACACACATCGGGAAATAGGAAAAATAAAAGATGAACATGTCACTTGAGTGAACTGGTTAATTCTTTGATTGTTAAGATATCGTTCAGATAAAAAAAAAATGGTTTAAGACTACAGAAAGCCTGATTGTGTTCATAGCAAAGAATACGGTAGCAAAATAATAATAATAATAATAATAATAATAATAATAAAATGAACAGGTGTGATCTCCAGTGTAACAAGGACTCAAGGTTCAATTTCACGTTCGTGAGTAAGGTCATTATTATAAACCTCTTCACTACGATGGTGTGTTTCTTGCTATCTCCTGACTATTTTATTCAGCTTGGGAGGTTTAGAAAAAGGGATTACATAGAACCTTCATTAATCCCTTGAATGCGATTGGCTTCTCTCAAGATGAATAAAATCGTCTGAAGGCAGCAAGAAAAATATGGAAAAGACGTCTCCGTACTGAAGGGGCCAGGAAATGCAACCCCCTGTTCAAAATTTAAATATGGGTCTATTTTCTCCATGGGTGTTCATAGGTATGCGGCCACACCTGCTTTCGATGTTCCCAAAAAAGAAGAAATCATAAACCGTAAGGGTGAAAAAGATAAGCTGAGTTACGGTGCATAATGGCTGGATTAAAGTTGATGTGATATTATCTTGCGAAATTGGTGAGAGTCACGTTAACTACCACCCAGTTTTATATTGTTCGTAATTCGTCCAGTCAACTCGCTCTCTCATTGGTCAGGTCCATCAATCGCCTGGTCACGAGGCGTGTAATTGGCTGAAGCTGGCTCGGGATAATGACGCTGATTAGTCCACACAGGCGAGCGCACGTAGCCTTGTGGAGCGCTGTATTATCGCCCTAATGGTAGTCATTAAGCAATGTTTGATTTATGATAGTGCTTATCAACGGCAATGAGATCTGCACGCCTACCCCAGCTACCACTCAGGCTCCTGCTCTCCTACCGACGCTACTTAGCCTGTCGCTACTCCTACCTTGCCCACACTTTTACTGAAGCTGTTCCTGTCTTGCTGTTGTTTCCATCCTGCTTTTATCCTGCTGTTTTTATACTCCCGCCGATATCAAGACAGTAGCTAATCCTGTCATGCCCTTACTTTATCAGGGCTGTTTCGTACTCACTACAGTTTCTTCCCTTCTGTTCCCCTTTTATTTTATCATGCTGTTTTTCTTCTGTAGCCACTACCGAAGCGTCCCTGCTCCTTCCATGCCCACACTTTTACTGAGGCGATTTCTTTCCTCATTTTCCTCTCCAGCTGCTGCTACTGAGGCTCTCGGTACTCCTGTTTTTTTCCTCCACATTCATTGCGTCTGTTTTTCTCCTTCTACCGTTTATTTCTTAACTGTTTCTCTTGCTGTTGTTTCTCTCTCCCTCTGCTGTGCTTCTAGTACTACATTATCAGTGTTGTTTCTTATCTAAGTCTCTCACCTTCACCATCTCTCTTTTCTCTCTTGCCTCTTCTCATTTTCACTCTCACTGTTCCTCGTTCCTCATGTTCCTTTACTACCACCACTTCTCTTTCCTCATATTTCCTTACCTTCCTTCCTCTTTCCTCACACTGTCCTATCCTCACTACTTCACCCTCCCCATATTCCCTCATCCTTACCATCTCCCTTACCTCTACCCTCATGCTGAGTTCGCTTCTGCCTCTCTCCATGTTTCTTCACTATTGTTGCTACTAAGTTGAAGTGTCTTGCCTCTTGCCAGGGAGTAACTTAGAGATTTTGGGATGTGAACTTAGGAAAAAAGCTAAGTTAGGGAGGGCATAGTTAGGGTGAGAGTCCAGGAAGCGATCTTAAGTTGGGGGTGAGAGCTTAGGAAGAAAGCTTATAAGTCGTGAGAAAGCTCAGGGAATAGATAGGGAAAAGAGTAAGCTCGTTCATGGGACAGCTTACATCTGGAGTTTTATTTAGGGGGACAGATTAGTGGGAGTGCTTAGTCAGGGAGAGAGTTTAGAGAGGGAACTTTAGGCAATAAGTAAGCTTACGGGTAGTGGACAATAAGGCAGGCTGGCTAGAGAGAGAGAGAGAGAGAGAGGAAAGGGCCATGTGGAGTCTAAACCAGTCTAATCAGAGGGGGAATTGGCGTAATTAGCAAAGAAAATATACCGGTAATTTGTTTATCTCGAGTGGATATTTGTCTGGGCCTTTGTCATGCTGCATTATTACTGTCTTCTTTATTTTCTTTTTTTATCTGTGGGTTTATTTTCTTTTTATTTGTGGATATTGTCTTGAAGTGTGACTATGAGAGTGAGTTGTTGATTAGGCTTTTAGTGTGTGTGTTTTGGTTGTTGAATTGTGACAGCTATGCATGCACCATATAATTCTTGCGATCTTCTTCCTCCTCTTCATCATCATCATCATCTTCATTATTATTATCATTATTATTATTATTATTATTATTATTATTATTATTATTATTATCATTATTATCATTGTTATTATTGTTATTATTATCATCATCGTCGTCGTCGTCTTTATGAAAACAATGTTGATTATGATGATGATAAAGACAGAATTTTTGTAATTGTTTTTCCATTAGGACTTATCTCTAGTGTAACAAAGAATGCAAAAATTTATCTGGTTTCTAAATGCAGGTGGAAAGGCAGGAGGGGGGAGGGGGAGTGAGAACACTGGCCTTGTTAAGCTTTGGGCCTCCTCACTCTCCATCTCTCCCAAGGCTGATGGTTACGCCAGTACGTCGCCGGCGGGAGGGAGGGCGGGGTCAGGCGGGGGTCAGGTTGGGGTCAGGGGAGGGTCAGGGGAAGGTCAGGAGGGAGGAATGTGTGTGGGTCATAATACGTCATAACTGTCGGTGGCCGCCCTCATGACCCACCCTGTTTACTCTGCCGCCCATGGGAAGCACGCCCACGTCTACCACCACAACCAGTCAGCACTACCACCACAACCAGTCACCACTACCACCACAATCACAGTCACAACCACCAACACCATCATCACCATTACCACCGCCACCAGTCACCACTACCACAACAACCACAGTCACAACCACCAACACCATCATCACCATAACCACCACTAACATCAACATCATGCCACTATTACCACGATCACCACATCCACCATTACCATCACAACCACAATCAGAACCACCAACACCATCATCACCATTACCACCACTACCAACATCATGCTACTGTTGCCACGAACACCACATCCACCGTTGGCATCACAACCACAGTCACCCTCATCATCATTACCACCACAACCACAGTCACCCTCATCACCATTACCACCACCCCCACTACCGCCACACCACCATTACCACCACCACCACCACCACCCATGCCAGACTTGTGGGCGTGGACGGTGGAGAAGAGAAGTGTTGTTTGTGAAGGAAAAAGAGAGACGTGGGTGTAGCAGAAAGAGCCGTGGTTGTAGGAAAAAGAAAAGTGTGAGTGTAGGGAAAAACAGATAAAAAAGATGTGGATATTTGTAAGGGAAAAAATTGGGTATAGAAAATATATATAAGTGTGCGGCAAGAAAATGTGGGTGTAGGAAAGGAAAAGAAGTGTGGATAGAAAAGAATAAATGCGGGTAGAAGAGAAAAAAGAAAAGAGGTTAGATTGCAGAAGAAAAAGCGGTCAGGATGATGGAGAGAAAACTGTGGGTGTAGGAATAAAATTGGATGCAGAAAATATACCCAAGTGTACGAAAAGTGAATGTATGGAAGTGGAAAAAAAATGTAAGTAAATGGATGTATATATGAGAAAAAGAATGGGCGTAGGAAGAAAAATAAAGACGCAGGAAAAGCTGCCCAGAAAAGTAAGGTGCGATCAAGAGAAAAAAGTCGGATGTGTTATAGAGCTATGAGGGCATATATGGAAAAAAAATGTGTATTGATATGTGGGGATATATGAAATAGCAGGTGTTGCTGTACTTGAAAAAACATGAAAAGGAATATTGGAAAAAAGAAACGTGTCTTTAAGAGAACAAGATTTTGGTTTAAGAGAAAACAAATGTGTGTGTGGAAGACAGAAGGGTATAGAATGAAGAAGAGAGGCCTGAGTTTAGGAAATTTTGAGATGTGACAAGGAGGAGGGACGTGAGCATAAGGAAAAGGGGAGGATGTGTAGGTGTGTGGGGTTATGAGGTGAGGATATGAATAATGGATCCAAGAATGTGTGGGATAAGGAGGTGTAAATGTAGGGGGTAAAGGCGTATGTCCGGGTTAAGAAGTAGACGTGAAAAGCAGGAATATGAACGCAAAGGAGAACGAAGGATGGGTGTAGGGTGGGAAACAGAGCACTAAAGAGGGTGGGGATGCGTGGTATAAGGTGTAGGTAGGGTGTAAGAGGTGTAAGTGTGGTGTGGGATGCATTTTTCTACTTGCCCCATCCTTCCCCCATCTCCCTGGTTCCTCGCCTCATATACTCACTACCTTCTTACCACACTCTCTACCATTCTTCCTCTCTCCTCACTGTCCTTACTTCCTCTCTCTCTTCACCTACCCTTACTGCCTCTTTCTTTACTGTCCTACCTTCCTCCCTTCTTCCCTCCCGTCCTCCAATTCTCTCCCCCTACCCCCTTCCTCCCTGCCTCTGTAAGGTCACGGTGAAATTGGTGTTTGCTGTGGGTCTCCTTGCTCTAATGGCCAGTCGTCCACTGTGTGTCACGGGCCTCGGGTTTCCTCCCTCGTTTCCACTTCTTCCCTCACTTCTACTTCCTCCTTCACTCCCACTGCTTCCCTCACTCCCATTTCCTCCCTCACTCCCATTTCCTCCCTCTCTCCCACTTCCTCACTCCCACTTCTTCCCTCACTTCCATTTCCTCCCTCACTCCCATTTCCTCCCTCACTCCCACTTCCTCCCTCTCTCCCACTTCCTCCCTCACTCCCACTTCCCCCTTCACCCCCACTTCCTCCCCGACTCCCACTTTCTCCCTCAACCCCACTTCCCTCCTACAAATTTTTCTAGAGCCGGGACCTCATCTATACATGCACTTCTTCGTGACTAGCATTATATACTTTCATTCGTCGTCATCTCATCTCTACCCCTTCAATCCGGCTATGTACTTTTTATTTTACTCTCCTTTTTCCGGACGATTTTCTTAAGCTTAAACTTATCTCCAGCCGATTTTCTTCAGCTTAATTATCTCTCCAGGCGATTTTGTTCAGCTTAATTTTATCTCCAGACGATTTTGTTCAGGTTAAATTATCTCTCCAGACGATTTTACTCAGTTTGGATGAGCCGTCTGTTAGTGAGGTGTCAAGTGGAACAGATGTCCAACCCCTCCCGTTCAGATGGTCCCTCTCCTAAGCTGAATGAAATCGTCTGAGCGTAGCAAGACTAAGAGGAAAAATTCGACAATAAAGTCTACAGTCAGGTATATAAATCAATCCTCCCATCTACAGACGCTTATACACGACTTCGAGTAAATTTTTGGAACTGGAGGGATTACACACACACACACACACACACACACACACACACACACACACACACACACACACACACACACACACACACACATACAAGCTAGGGCTAAGGGAATCGGAAAAGTGGGAAGAATATTCGTCAGAGCATCAAGGTTTGAGAAAGTACCAGCTCTGGACCCCTCCATTACGATTAGCCATTGATTTCGTTTAATATTCCTGTTTCCATTATTTTATTCAACTTGGGGAGGGCTATTAAGGCTGTATTTAGTAGTGTGTGTGTGTGTGTGTGTGTGTGTGTGTGTGTGTGTGTGTGTGTGTGTGTGTGTGTGTGTGTGTGTGTGTGTGTGTGTGTGTGTGTGTGAGAGAGAGAGAGAGAGAGAGAGAGAGAGAGGCGGAGGAACAATTAGCAGTGGACTCAAGGAAGGAAGGCTCTGACCGTTTTCCCACATCATTCACCTGCCCAGCCCTCACTCCCTCTGCCCCTTCCTTTCACCCTCTGTTATGTTTGACCCCTCACTTCCCCTTCCCCTCTTTCCCTCCCTCTGTTCTGCCTCTCTTTTCCCCTCCCCACCTTAACCTCTTTTCCTCTTTCAGCTCTGCCTCTCACTTCCCCTTCCCACCTTAACCTCTTTTCCTCTTTCAGCTCTGCCTCTCACTTCCTCTTCCCACATTAACCTCTTTTCCTCTTTCAGCTCTGCCTCAAATTTCCCCTCCTCCTTCTTCTCTTTCCCTCTTATATTCCCTTCCTCTTCATCTGTTTCTCTCTCATTTTCCCTCGTCCTCCCTCTTTTATTCCCCTCATTTCCTCTTGCACTTCCCCTCTGTTGTGTCTCCCATTTTTCCTCCTCACCCCTTCCTCCTTTTTCTGAGCTGCTTCTCACTTCCCCTCCCCCACCTTACCTCTTTTCCTGTATCTCTTTTACCCCACTTTTCACCCTTCCATCTTCATTTCCACCTCTCTTCCCTCATTCTCACTCTCCCCATCTCCCTTCCTTCATTTCTCACCCCTGCATCTCCCTCTCTCTTCTCACTTCTCACCCCCGCATCTCTTCTCCCTTTCCCCCCCCTCTCACCTCCTCACCCCTCCATCTCCTCTCCTTTTTCCTCCTTCCTCACCCCTCCATCTCCTCTTCCTTTATCCCATTCTCACCCCTCCAACTACTCTCCCTTCCCTCACCTCTCACCCCTCACCTCGTAAACCTGAGTGTCCGGCTGCCACTCGGACCCTCCCAGCTGTCCCCATTTCCTGCTTCCCATCGTACCTATTCCTCCCCACACAAAAACAAGAAAAAAAAGAAAGAAAGAAAGAAAAGGAAGTAAAAAAAAAACAGTCCTCACTTTCAGCCCCCCAAAACAAAAGAAGAAAAAAAGATAAGACGGAAAACAATAAGAAAATTAAAATCAACACTTCCCACTCCCAAAATCAACCTGCCGCCGCCACGACCTGCCCCAGTTCGCTTGGTAGGTGTCCTTGTAAACAAATGAGGTCAGGAGGACATGGGACACCGGCCTGGCACTCCCTGGCACCCCTACTGGCTCCCTGGCCCTCTCTCGTAACTTCCGGTGAGGGGTCAGGTCAGAGGGACGCGGCCGACTGTGTGCTGGGGGAGTAGGTGTGTGTGTGTGTGTGTGTGTGTGTGTGTGTGTGTGTGTGTGTGTGTGTGTGTGTGTGTGTGTGTGTGTGTGTGTGTGTGTGTGGTGGGGAGAACAATGGGAGGAAGGCGTGAAGACTTGTCGTGGGAAGAAAAGGGAATGGAAGGCAAGGGAAAGAAAGGGAAGGGAATGGAAGGTAGGGAAGGAAAGGGAATGGATAAGGAGAAAATAAAAGATTATGATATTAATTCGAATGTGTGAGAAAGGGTGAAATGGGTAAGACTGAAGGAAAGGGAAGGGAAAGCAGAGGAAATTAAGATGAGGAATGGGAAAGTAAGGGATGAAGAGGAAAGGAAGTGAATAGGAAGGGAAGAGAACAGAATGACAGGAGAGGAAACGAAGGACAGAGGCGTGGTAGGAGGAAAATGATAAAAAATGTAAGTAAGAAGCACTGAGTGTGGGAGGAAAGAAAAGAAATGGTCTGGGAAAAGGAGAACAATCTTTTTCTCTATTCCCAGAAGAAAGTAGGGTAATTTAAAAATGGTGAATGAAAATCTGTAAACATTTGTCACGTTATCCACTAACAAGTAACACAGGGGGAAAAAAAAAAATTGCCTTTCTAGGGGCAGCCTTACCATATAGCATAGTATCATTTCTCCACATATGACTCATAATATTCAACAACAAAGTACATCAGACGTGTGAGACAATGAAGGTGTATGAAGGAGAACAACACAACATTACACACACACACACACACACACACACACACACACACACACAAATCCATCAAAGTAAAAACGTATGAAGCCATGAATGTTTATGAAGGAGAAACACACATCACCCATCACATTCACCTCAAAATCCATCAGAAGAAAGAGGCTTGTTTGGTCATGAAGGTGCATGGGAGAGGAACCGGTATCGTCCATCACATATACTTTAAAATGCACCAGACAAGAAGTGTATGAATATGCGAAACACGACACACGTAAGATATACCCCTTCAAAATCCATCAAAGGGGAGACTAGTGTAGGTGTATCGAAAAAGAACAAGCATCACCCATCACACACACTCACACTATCCATCAGAGAGAAAACATATGGAGGTGTATGGACAGGGAATAAACATCACCCATCACTTACAAACACGAAATCAGTCAGAGAAAAGACGTATGGAGGTGTATAGATGCGGAACAAACAGCATCACCCATCAAGCACACCCACAAAATCCACCAAGAAGGAAGACATATGGGGATTTATGGAAAAGGAAGAGACACCGATCACGTCAGCCCAGAAATGCATCAAAGGGAGACGTGTGATGCCACCTGACTCTCCTACCCCGCGTGACACAAGAATTACTCAACACCGAGGGTCAGGTCAGAGGCAGCCAGGAAGGAGGATGACCCAGGCCGACCCCTCGTGACCTGACACTGCCTTCCGGGTCCTGGGGAATGGGAGACGGTAGGGGGAGATGAGGGTGAGGGTGAGGGGGTAAAGAGGAGATTTAGGAATGATGAGGAAGGAGAAAGGTTGGGAAGGAGGAGATGGAGGGATGATGGGGAGGGGGAAAGTGAGGGGAAGAAGAAGGGGGAGATGAAGATGAAGGAAAGGAGGAAGGATATGAAGGGGATTTGGGGAGGGGGAATGTAAGGGGAAGATGAGGGTGGGGAAGTGAAGCAGAGAGAGCAAGAACTGGGAAGAAGAGGATTGGAGAGGTGATAGTTTGGGGGAAGCAGAGAAGAAAAATGATTGGGAGGAGAAAGAGAGGTAAAGAAAAGGGAACAAGGGGATATAGATTTAATGGGGAAGGGAAAAGTGAGGGGAAAATGAGATGGGGAGGTGATGGGGTAGGCTCTCCGCTTTCCAACAAGCGTGCCATCTGAGCTGCGTCACTCTCTCTTGCTCTTGGTTCAATCTGTTCCCTTTGTGTGTGTGTGTGTGTGTGTGTGTGTGTGTGTGTGTGTGTGTGTGTGTGTGTGTGTGTGTGTGTGTGTGTGTGTGTGTGTGTGTGTGTGTGTGTGTGTGTGTGTGTGTGTGTGTGTGTGTGTGTGTGTGTGTGTGTGTGTGTGTGTGTTCTTCATATCCTTTTCATTTCTCTCCCTCCCACCTATTTCTCACTCCCCCAATTTCTCCCTCTGTTCTCCCATCTCACCTCCCTCTCTCCCCCTTCCTCCCCTCTCTCTCTCTCTCTCTGCTGACCTGAGAAGTGACACCTCTTCAGGACGGCCATTTGACCCCTGCGTGACCCCTGCCCACCCCCTGCTCGTCTACCAATTTGCTGGTCATTTACCCTCGGTCATCCCACTCTGACCTCAACTTCGTCCCTTTGATGCACCTGTCTCTCTCCCCTCCCCCTTTTGTAGCTCTCTCTCTCTCTCTCCATCTATCTATCTTGTAATGATCTTTTCTATCTATTTTTCTACTAGTCTAAATCATAGCATCCAGAGACTGTAAATACTGTCATCATCAATCCTGCCATAATTGACTCACCGAGTATTATATCCTAGCAAAAGTCAGACGATTTTATTCAGCCGAGAGTTTTACATGAGCCCGAGAGTGTTAATAGCTTCTTATATGTGCCAAAGGCATATAAATAAAAAATATATATATAAGAAAAATGGAAGTGTAATCTGATAATAAAATATGACTAAGGAAAAGAAGTTCAAGGGAGCCTCCTAGACCCACGAGTAAAAGGTTCTATAATTGCCACAGGAAGAGAAAGGAGACAGAAAGATCTATGAATGAACAGCTTCCAAAAATTTGTAACGGGACATTAGAAAAAAATAATTAAGCTGAGCGACACACGACAAGGGGTTGCATGTAAAGGGGTTGAAATTAGACAGGAGGATTAGACAGGAGGTTTATGAAAGGGGGAAAAAAAGGAGAGGGTCAGGATGAGAGGAACAGCAGACGTCAAGATGGAAGGGTTAAGAATAGGGTCATCAGAGGGAGACCTGGGTGAGGCGGGGCGAGCCGAAGAGATGAGCAACGTTATGTGTCAGGGGGTTTAGTGGAAGGGAAGGGAGTTTAAGGGAAGGGGAGGGGGTCTAGGGCAGGGGGAAGGGGTTGAGAGGAAGGGGAGGGATATTTAGGGAAAGGGAAGGGGAGTTTAGAGGAAGGGAAGGAGGAGTGCATGGGAGAGAAGGGGTCTCTCGTGAGGAACTGGATATGGGAGGAGAAGAAGAAGGAAGATGAGGAGTAAAATAATGTGATAGGTTGACAGGTGGTGAGAGAATCAGCATTATGTGATAGGGGGTACTGGGGAATCGGGGAAAATACTCTCATGTCAGGATACGGTAAGGTGTATGGGGCTGTATAGGGATGGATAGAAGAAGGGATAGAGGTAAGAAAATACAGAAGGTAAAGACTAGGATAATGAGGGATCTTTCTCTCTGGCGTCTGGATAAGGGATAGGGTGTGAGGCTGAAGGGGGAGACAGAAAGGAACTAAGGTTGGCCGCTAGAAATGAGTTAGGATAAGGATGGATTGCCCTGGATGAATAAGAGTGAAGGTAGGACAGGAAAGAAGGAAGCCGAAAGGTGTAGGATAAGTGAGATCATGACAGATGATAAGTAAATAGGGATAAACATCTCGAGATATAAATGAGAAGCATAGGCATAACAAGAGGCAAATGCGAAAAAGATGGAAGGAAGGAAGAAACAGGTAGAAGGAAAAAAAACAAAAAAAAACAGAGACATTTATAAAGCAGATTGACCAAAATGGAGCAGGTCTAGACAGAGACAGCCAGGGGTTAGATCAAATGAAACAGTGAAGCTTGGACCAGATTATGATGTTAAAAAAAATAACACTATAGCACGTTTTCTCTAAGTTCTCTGACCCATTTCGGCCCAGTTATGACCAGATGTAGTAAAATTAGAGGGTCTATTTCACTAGTAACCAAGGAGACTTATTCTTACCTGACAACAAAGGGTTATCAAATTTTATGCAACCACGACTTAGCATTCAAGGTGTGGGAGTCAACCAATTAAATAATAATAAAACAAAAACAAAGTGACTGTAGTACCTGAACGGGGATTACCAGAATATAACAGTAGAAGTAAGGCAAAATCGAAAGGATGGATGGATTGAAAGATGCAACAGAACAGAGTAAAGAGGCCCTAGATAAAGAAAGTGAGAACAAAGCAGGGCGAGACAAAGCAAGACAGGGCATAAAAAGAAGAGACTGAGTGGCAGGAACAGAGAAGATAAGATACAGCCAAATGTAGGGACAAGGGAGAGCAGGGTTGGGTCGGGTAAGGGTGAAGTAGGGAAGGGCAGAGTAGGGGAGGGAGATACAGGGTAGGGTTGAGTACGACTGGGTGAAACAAAGTGATGGAAGCTATAGTAGAAGAGAGAGAAAGATAGGTTACAGCAAGGTAGTGTCTGAGAGGGTTAGAGCAGGGCAAGACACGTTAAGAAATAATGGAACAGGGCGATCCAGGTTAGGCTGAGGCGAGGTGGGACAAGTCAGAGCAAGGCAGGGCAGAACAGACCAGTATAGAACGGGCCACGGCAAGACAGGACAGGAAAGAGTAAGTCATGGCAGGGCAGGGCACGACGGGACAGGACAGGGAAGAGCAGGTTAGGGAAGGACAGGCTAGATCAAGGTAGAACAAAGTGAGTTCAGGCAGGATGGAACAGAGAGCAACAAGGTCGGGTGAGGCAAGGCAGGGTAGAGCAGGGCGGGACGGGGTAAGATACGGCAGGGCGGGGCGGGGAGGAGCAGGACATGACACGGTGTGGTGGTCAGACTGATATAGGACACTGCGGCACTTGACCACCAGTCTGGCCCAGGTACACCCCAGGCACACTCAGGGTCGGGAGGGAAGGCGAGGACAGGAGAAGAGGCAAGAGAAATGATCAAGGAAGGGTGGGAGGACAAGGGAAAAGGAGGGTAGAGGACTGAGGAAGTGAGGGAGAGGAAAAGGGAAGGTACGAGAGAGGGACTTAGACGTAGGGTACACCGTCTGTAAACTAAGAGAGATATATACACTCTAAAAATTGTTTAACATCCCCGTTTTGTGATACAGTACGGCATATGGACCAAGTATTCCATATTACCAACACTATCCAATAAACACGAGTTCTCTTGTGCGAATAATTTTTAGATAGGTTTAGAGTGATAGAAGTGTGAGTGAGAAGAAAGCGATATGCGTTACAAGGATGAACAGAGAGTTAAAAAAAAAAGTATTAAAGAGCAGAGGATAAATAAATGGACAGATAGGGCATTAGCGTGTGGAAGAGTTGTGAGAGGATAGATAGTAAGATAGAAGAGGGTGAGGAATGGGAAATGGACGAAAGGTAGGAGAGCTGATGGGGATGGAACTGGAGAGAAAAGATGGACTAGAAAGATAAAGAGGTGTGGAGGGGGCGAGGGATAGGTTATGGAGTCAGGAGTAGTGGAGGGTGGGGAGGAAGGGGAGGAAGGGCCGTAAGAGTAATGGTAGAGGTGTGGCAGGGAAATATCAGGGGAAAAGAAATTGAGGAAGAGATGGGAAAGGGGAAGGGGAAGTGTAACTCGAAATGAGTAGTCTTTATCCCCCAGACCTTATTCTTCATCCCTCATTCCCCAACCCTTCAGCCCCACTGCTTTAGCAATTTTCCTACACATCCTCAATCCCTCAACCCCACATTCTCCATTGCCTCACCCCACCACCCTCACATCCCCATCCCTCCATCCCGTCCTTCCCCAAGCCGTCACCCCGGGCACAAAACCTGGCAGGGGTGACAGTGATGGAGGAGTGTGGGCAGGAGGGGAGGCGTGGGAGGGGAGTTGTGGTGGGGAAGGAAGGGGTCTTTGGATTTCGTAGGGGTGGTCGTATTTATTCAGGTGAAACACAGAACCACGCATTCACATAAGGGAAGATGCACGCACGGATACACACCGTATGTATTGTGTATCGCTAATGCACACACGTAAACAGATACATGTAAATAATAATTCACACACACACACACACACACACACACACACACACACACACACACAAACATCCTCTCTCTCTCAAGGTACTCGCCTAAAACACACACACTACACACCCACCTTCACATACCCCATCCTTAAAAATGTTAGTCCACGAAAAATCTCTTGTTACCTGGGGAGGGGCCGAAGGAGAGCCCCGACGCAGCTGTTAGTGTCAGGCTGATGATACCCCCCCTTGAGGTGCCTCTTGCCCTGATGATGTCTTAATTTGGGGGGTCATGGGCGGACGATGAAGTGAGTCTTGGTGGGATGCGGTGGTTTCATCTCTCTCTCTCTCTCTCTCTCTCTCTCTCTCTCTCTCTCTCTCTCTCTCTCTCTCTCTTTTCTTTGTTTTTCTCAGTGGCTGTTATTCTTTGACAAACTCATTAGAACAAAACATACCCTTTAATATATGCTTTGAATATATATCATTACACTGAGCACGGAATATAACTTCGAATATTATCTCATTTTATTCTTGGTGTGTCTCTTATTCCCAAACATTCCACGGCATTCACTCAAGGAAACCCCACCTGTTCCTCGGTCTCCCTCTCCATCTTCTCCCAGTCACTCCACTTTCATTCCATCACACTCATACAAACCCCGTAAACCTGTCCCACTTTGATACCTCTCATTATAAAGCCCTTTCCTCGGTCTACCTCTCCTTCACCTCCCAACCATCCCAATCATAGGTCCAACGAAACCCAACCTTTCAGTCAGTCCAATTCTTCTCCCAGCCATCCCACTCCCATCCCAGCACACCAATCCCAAACCGTCAACCTATCCTACACTGATACCTCTCCCAGTATAAATCCCTCCCTTGTTCTCGGTCGTCCCCTCCTTCTCCCCTTGCTTCCCCTGAGAGGTGGCTTATGCGAGGCCTGTACACGCCCCATAAGACGACGGTCACGACCCAATCAGTCTGCCACTCACCCCAAATGAGATCATAATGTATTGTGGAGGCTCGCGGTGGACGGGGGTCAGCGCTGGGTGGAACAGGACCAGGATGTGAGTGGAGAAAAAAGTGGGATGATGATGATGGTAACGATAAGGTAACAACAACAACAACAACAACAATACTAATGCTACCACAACCGCTGCTAATGGTAATGGAAAAAATGATGATGGTGATAATGCACACGATGATTATGGAAAATGTTATTTAATTTGAAGCCTGCGAATAACATTATATACTAAAAAAATTGCGATTTTGTAATAAAGTTGGCCATCTTCTTTTTCTTCTTACAGTGTGGGAAAATTTGTGCAAAAACTTCTCAGGAGGCAGAAGATGGTGACAGAGTGACAAGTGGAGGTGGACGAGAAAGGAGATGAACGTCAGACAAGGTAGGTGGAAGAGGGAGAGTGTGAATGAGTGGACTATGGTGTTAAGTGACACAGCAGGGAATTGAAGTGGAGGAGGAAATGGAGGGCAGGTGTGTGAGGTGAAAGCAAGAAGAGGAAGAGGATGGCAAGGGGAGGTAGATGCCAGAATGCGGAAGAGGGAACTTTAGTAGAACCGGAACGGGGGGAGGAAGAGTAGTCTGGTGAGGTACGAGTATGTGGCAAGACGAGAAAGTGGAAGAGGAAGTGGAAGAAGGGCAAAGTATATCAGGTTATGGAGATGGAAAAGTGATGAAGTGGAGGTGAAAGAGGTGTCGTGGGAGACAGGTGCCAGGGCAAAGAAGTGGAAGAGGGGATATTGGGGAAAGCGGAAGTGGAAGTGGGATCGTGGAAGATATTGTGGATTTGAGAAGGGAGGAATGGTCATGCGAGAGAGGTGGCAAAGGGAGGATATGGAGGTGAAAGAGGAGATGGAAGGGGAAGCAAAAATGGAAGAGTAGGTGGATGAATAAGCTTACGTGGAAGAAAACATGGAAGAGAAAGTGGAGGATAGTTTCATAGGTGGGCCAGATGAAGGAAGAGGAAGGCGAAATAGAACTAAAACTGGAAAAGAAAGAGGTAATGGTTGAAGAAGAGGAGGAGGATCTGAAATTAGGGAGAAGAAAAAGACAGTGAATGGAGAAGAGGAAGAGGAAACAGAAGAGGAGGAGGAAGAGGAAGAGTGGTCAGGCGAGGGTGGGAGGGAGGGTGGCAGTAAGAGGACAAATGGCCCGAAGCCTTAATGGAAGATATACGGAGTCCATTTGGGGTGGATGGTGGGAGATTCATCCAGGTTTGGGTGGAGGGGAAGCGAATGAACGAGAATGTGGAAGGAAAGGAGTGAAGAGGATGGAAATGGTGGATGAGGATGTGGAAGGATGGGAATGAGGAGGATAGGGCTAGAGAGGGGACGGGTGGATGAGGATGTGGAAGGATGGGAATGAAGAAGACAGGGCTAAAGAGGAATCAAGTGGATGAGGATGTGGATGGATAGGAATGAAGAGGATAGACATAGAGAGGAATCTAGTGGATGAGGATGTGGAAGGATGGGAGAGAAAAGGATAGGGTTAGAAAAGAATGGAATGTAAGCTTTTCACTACGATTACCTCTTTTTTATATTTTTACATCCAGATAGAAAAAAAATCAGAGACTCAAGAAGGATGAGATGAAGAATGAAGAGGGACGGACGACATACAGGGAGAGAAAAGAAGAAAATGATGCAAAGAATAGGAAAGAAGACTAGGACAGTGGGTAGGACAAGAGAAAGAGAGAAAATAACGTCAAAGAAGATGATGGAAGAGGTGAATAGATAGGGAGATGGAACTAATGGGTTTGTTTGGCAGGGGTGAATGGGGTGATGAATGAGAGAGAGAGAGAGAGAGAGAGAGAGAGAGAGAGAGAGAGAGACGGAAGAGTTAAGAGAGGGGAAAGAAGAGAATAAAAGATGGATGAAAATGGGAACAGACTGACAAAATGATATATTAAGAAAAATTTCATATGAAGTCTGACAGAAGGTAAACTCTTGCACTAACCAGGATGAATGGACAGAAGGATGACGGGAATAGCATACAGGGACAGGTAAATGGGAATGCCAGGAGGACCGGCAAGTACATTACACAGGGACCAGAAGAAGAAGAATGGATGGTTGGATAGATGGATGGAAGGAAGGAAGGAGAGAGGGAAGGGGAGAAGGTAGAGTAGTGGAGAGGATGTAATAGATGGATAGAAAGGATGGACAGGGCTGATGGACTGGGAATGGAGGAGGGATGCTAAAAGGAGGGCGATAGGAGAGAGGGAGATGTCCAGAAGTGGATGATGGTTAGAAGGGATAAGGGAGGGAGTGACCAGAAAAGAGAGCAAGGAAGCATGGATGGATAGATGGATGTGTCAGGAGGATGGGGGAGCTAGAAAGGACTAAGAGCTGGTTTGAGAGGCTGGGATGGGTGGCTAGACAGGACGAAGGGCTATGAAGGATGGAGGGATGGTGGTTAGGAGGAGGTGATGAGTGAAGGGATTCAAATAACTGAGCTAGGATGAATGGACGGATGGATGGATAGATAGTAGTAGTGTAGACCAGGATGGATAAATGAACGGTTTAATATCAGTGATGGATGGATAGTTGGACAGAAAGAAATGATGGATGATGGAAGTGAGAGGATAGATGAACAGACAGGATAGAGGAACTAGGAAGAACTTAGGAGTTGTGAAAAACGTTGAACTGGATGGAATGGAAAGGATAGATGGCTAGGAGGGACCAGGGCAAGAGGGACGGAAGGATGGTAGGTGGTTAGAAGCGGGTGATGAGAGAGAGAGGGGGATGGAGGGGGGGGGTATGCGCGTGAGGGGGCCACTCTGTGATGGGTCCAGATAACCGGGCTGGTCGTGACGAAGCGGTCAGCCCATCTCACGCCCATCCCGTCACCCACGCCCGTGCCCCTCACCTGTCCCACGCCCGCACGTCCGCCCGTTTAGTTTCTCTCTCTCTCTCTCTCTCTCTCTCTCTCTCTCACGCCCGTGGTCCGTTTTCTTTCTCTCACGCCCTCAAGCCCATTTTCTCTTTCCCTCATGCTCGTTCACACCCCTAACACCAAACTCACATACCGTCACACACACACACACACACACACACACACACACACACACACACACACAGACACACAAGCAAACACCCCCTAATCCAAACACCGACTCACGCATCCCCCTAGATAACAGCAAGACCCACACCAACAACCCCCCACGCCCACACAAAGACCCCCACGCCATACCCCTCCATCACCTATAATTCTCCACGGTCAGTCGAGACGGGGCCATAACACACATATCCATTATAGGCGAACCCATCTGCTATAATCTGTGGAGTTGGACCTTCTGACGGATAGCGGGGATTGTTTTTTTTTTCTTTTTTCGTTTAATGGGTCTCCTCATCTCTCGTTGAAGGTTCGCTTAGAGAAATAAATGAAGTCGAAGTGGATGTTACTTTTGTTTTTGTTGCGTTTTTTTTTTTTTTAGGGGGTTGTTATGTTCTTTATGCTGCTGCTGCTGGGTATGTTGCTGTTGTTGTTGTGGTGGTGGTGATGGTGTCGTTGCTGTTATTATTGTTGTTGATGATGGTGTTGGTGCTGGAGAGGGACGCCTTCATGTGGTGGCACCGATATGACAGGGCGGTGGAGCTGCCGGCTTGTGCAAACGCCGTCAGTTCCCTCCCCCATTTGCCGAAAGGAGAATGGTGAACTGCATGGGACTGGTGGTGAGTTAAGCTTTATTTTTCTGTAATATAAAGCCTGGTAATTCAGGTGTGCGTTCTGGTCAAGCTGGGAACTGTCAAAATAAGTCTGAAAATAAATGATTAAATGAAGAAGTCTCTTTAACGACGATTATGATGATGATGATGATGATGATGATGATGATGAAAACAACAACAACAACAACAACAACAACAATAATAATAATAATAATAATAATGATAATAATAATAATAATAATAATAATGATAATAATGATAATAATAATAATAATAATAATAATAATAAAGTGTCAAATTTATCAGGCCCTAATGATCTCCAGTTACACGCTAATAGCCTCCCACGATCCTACCAACTACACCTCCCCAGCCTTCCTTGTGTGTCCTCCACCCTGTTTGTATTCCTCCAAGTTTATTTTTCTCCGAGGCGTTGAGGAAGATTACCTATGTCAACCTGTCAGATCTTTCACTGAGGATCAAGATTACCTGGGCAATGAGGCGTGCGTGGGTGTGGGGGGAGTAATATGTAACGACCTGGAGGAATATTTATTTGGGGGCGTATACTATTTTGAGAGGTATTGTCGGTCTTGCTACTGTGATTAAATACCCCTCATGCCATAATAACAGCCTCATTTGCGGGAAAATTGGCTGTCAGATATGCAAAGTGACGCGCTACGGACCCAGCCAACTGCAAGGTATTTATTAATTTATATGGGTTAGACTTCACTATTTAAAAAGATATTGAACACCTTTGAGCAGTGATATATTAGAAAAAAAATAATGTATGTACAAAAGTCATAATATCGTATGTGTTATTATAAAAAAAAAATCTTAAGTGTTTCTCGACAGATAAAGTAGTAAACTGGTATTCGTATTCTTTTCATGTGCAACACTGATAAATTCTGCAGCGATTTCCTCCAGTGTGTTTTCACCTTGCTTATGGCCTCCAAACTTTCAATGGCCATCTCGAATAGGACGAACCTCGACTCTGACTGAGATTTGCATAACTTTCTTAGTCACATGAGAATTTGACGGGTTTTAAGCCTTTTATTTCGTCTTCCTGATAAAAAGAAGTTATATGTGAAGTTACTTGGGTACGCAGATAGGTGTATGAATATATTTTTAGTCACGAAGCGGATATAAAAGCCACAAAAAAGATGTACGAGTTAATTTGAAGCTGGCTAGACTCAGATCGTTTAATAACCCTGAAAAAGAAACGAACTCTTGGATCTGTTTCCTCCCCTCCCAGTGACCAAGACCAACCCAGCCCGGTATTTCACACTTCATCTCAGGGGGCGCTCGGCTTGCACAAAAAATCCCTCTGCGGAACACGTCGATTCGCAGGCATTTTCCGAACCCAAGCGTGGTAATGAATAAATCAGTCTGTTTTACCCTCCCGCGACACCACTTCAAAGGGAGAGGGATCAAAAATTGCGGGCCAGGGATTTTCCGGAGCTCCTGCCCTCACCCACCAAGTTCTGAGAAGAGTGCACGCTTCAAGTCTCCCACACCAGGGGCATCTGAGTTTACTTGGGACCTCCTGCTCTCCTCCTTTCACCTTGGTCCCCTCTTACCTGGTACCCATGCCCCTCTAATCTGCTACCTGAGACACCTCTCTCCACGTAGCCCCTCTCAACTGCTCCCTTCAACCCCTCTCACGTTGTACCTACGTCCCTCTTACCTGGTACCTGTTTCCCCTCGCACGTGCTGACTGTGTCCCTCTCATCCAGGCCCCTCTCACCTACTTGGATGTAATTTATCAGTCGACTTAACCCCCTTACTACGGTGACTTAGTAGCATAGTTATTCTCGGTACCCACAGAAACTTCATCCAACCTTTATATATATTTTAATGTTTACCAATGAAAGGGTTAATGAAGGCTATATCAAACCCCTCCAGTTCAAAATGTCCCCACAAAGCTGAAGAAACAAAAGTGTCCGCTATTAGCAAGAATAGAATGCAAACTACGTCATCGGGGTGAAGAGAACATCAGCAATATTCGAGTGCTGTCTTAAAGTTACCTATAATACATGCAAAAATATTCTAGGGATCTGTTTTGCTGTGTTAAAGATGGGACTCCGACGATGGATAGATGGAAATTTTGCAGTCAACGAAAATCAGGGTATCTAAAAAGGAGTTAGTGATAAAGGGCGTGTCAAGGAAATATAGAATTTTTTTATCCTTCGTTTCCCCTTAATTCGGGACGAGAGAAGCGACAGAAGCGACGATGTGGGCGACGACGCGAAGGCTTGTCGTGTTCGCGGAGTGCAGAGGTGGGATAGGGATACAGGATAATTTTCGTCTTGTGAGAGTTTTTTTTTTTTTTTATGATGAACAAGGGACGTGGGAATAATCTACACATCCATCTCCTAGTCCTTCCTACAGAAACAAATCTTCTAGTTCGGCCACCTGTTACTGGCTGAGATTTTCGTTCTTTTGTAGCTTTTCTTCAGTTCAGTGGCAGGACTGTAATATGGCTCTGCGTCCTCTCCATTTCTCTTCTTTGTGATTAATGTTATGTTCTAGTCATAGTAACTTGTAGCTTTGCCCAGAAGATGGAGAGAGGGCAGTGTTGGCCACGTTTAATTAGCTGGAGCATGGCTGACAGGAAACTACACGTAAATTGTAGTTTTTTTTTCTTCTTTGTAAATCTCAAGCCAAGGGTGGAGAGGTCAAGAATCAGGGAGCAGGAAGCAGCAGTGTGGGCGTGGAGGTTATTTACTGCTGGTGGCTGAGTAAATGTCCCCAAAATTTATGGTTTGGAGTCAACAAGAATTAGAAAATATATATGAAACACGTCATCCTAGTGCCAGGGTAAACTTCCTGCCTTGAGGTGGAGGGGTCAGAAGTCGAGGAGGAGCAAGAAGCAGCAGCCTCAGCATCAGCAGTGTGAGCGTGGGTGTAATTTACTGGTGGTGGCTCAATAAGTGTCCCATTTGTGAGCCCTACTGACTGAATGCAGCGATAATAATGCTCTTAATTGGTGCATTCTGATAAACACCCGAAAAAATATGAAACATGAACGTCCCCAGCGCACTCGTATATATCCAGGAGAGGGCTTTGAAGGTTGATTTTTTCCCCGTCATGGTTATCGGAATATACAAGGGTCGCGTGTTCCTAATTTAGTTTATATATATATATATATATATATATATATATATATATATATATATATATATATATATATATATATATATATATATATATATATATATATTGTGTGTGTGTGTGTGTGTACCTCTTCCGTCAATAATCTCTTTAATACTCATAATTATATTGGCATCATCTGATTATTTTATTCAGCTTTCGAGACTTTTCAAACTGGAAAGGTTAAATATGGTGTTCGTTAACTCGTCACCTACTAGAGGGCTTTTCTAAACCTAATGAAATGATTTGGCAACATTAAGAGCACTTTGAAAAATGTGTTATCACACTGAAGAACTTCAGTGATAAATACCCGCAGTTCGTAAAACTACTGATACACTGGGAAAGAACCCATTACCCTCACATTATGTACAGAAACCGACAAAACTATCTTTCATATTATATTTGAAGATTATTTACAACTGGCTAAACACGACGAAACGCTCATCTCAACTAACGCTGGCCTTAGCGAATTCGACTTTCCCGCGATACATTCCTCAATACGGGGAAGACAGTCATTTAGCTTGTGATATCCAGAAACATTTATTTGTAACCACAAGTAACCAAACGTCTTTATTACAAGGTTTATTCACTAATAAAGTTGGTTTTGGATCCTTTTCTTTTATTCTACGCAGTTTAGCGGTTGGAAGCGTGTGTGTGTGTGTGTGTGTGTGTGTGTGTGTGTGTGTGTGTGTTTTCCTCCTTTTTTGTTATTATTTTAACGTAAGATGCCGCCAGGAGTGCATGTTTGTCTCTTGTTCTTAAATGGTCTGGACTTCAATAATTCCTCTAGTCCATGCCTTATGGAGCCAGTAAGAAGGGATTAGCCTTTATTTATATATTTATATAACCTAATGAACAGTGTAGCATAGACAGAAGAATGACTAGCAATGGTTAAAAGAGAGTTTGTTGGATACTGTGTCGTTTTACCATCCCATGTACGATACGAACTGCTTCCGACAAAAAAGGTTTCTGTTCGCAGCAGACCCGAAAATTTCATCGTGTCTCCCGCAACCCTGCCATGTTGATAACTTGTGTAAGAAGTTCGCTGTCATGGTTAAAATGAGTAATCCCTTCAGCCTAAGGACGGATATATCATTTTACTCCCGTTATCCTCAGAAGATTATTATTAGATTTAGGGTAAACTTGAACTTGAGGGGATACGTACACCCTTCATTAACCCCTTAACCACCGGGGACTCTCCTGTGGGTAATAAAATCGTCTGAGATAACAAGAATGAGGTAACAGGATACGTCGCCTATCTGAAAAAGTTAAGTACCGGTATATGTCAGTGTGTTGGCAGTGTTTTGATGATGCAATGCTGATTAATTTAGCTTCTTCGTTTAGTTTTTTTTCTTTACTGAATTCCAATGACGCAAGATGACTTTATTCAATTCAGTAAAGCGCCGTGGTAGTGAAGGGGGTTGTGAAGGCTGTATATAACATCTACAGTTCGAAGTGTTGCATGTTGAACAAAATCGTCTACAGACAGGAAGAGTAAAATATGCGTCGTCTGTCTGTCTGTCTGTCCGGGATATAATTTTGAAAGCCTTCATTTAGAAACCTCACATTTGTAGGTTTGTGGTGACTGGCCATAAATTATCTGAAATGGATTCGAATAGGGAGGGTGAGTCAAAGGCCAGGATTACAGGAATTACAAGAAGTCTACCTCAAGTGGACGGTTAGATCCCGTCTCTCAGGTTAATTTTCCTGCTAATTTTGGATGTATTAGGACAGAGTATTAATGCAATACCTCTTTTTTTTTTTTTTTTATTAAGACAGAGGGTAAATATACTCAATTACTCAAGGACATTGATTTAGGAGTCTCTTGGGACCATCTAAGAGGGGCCGAGTTACCCTCAGGAGCCAGGTCAAAGTAAAGTGCCTCTCTCTTCCCCTTTCTTTACCTCTCTGCTTGCTCGGTCTATAAATGTCTGGGGAGGGAGATATGGCGGACACCTGAAGCCCTGTTTTACTTGTCATCTTCGCGTCCTCACTCAGATGGGGGCACGCATTTTTGCCCCACCCTTCTCGGAACTGTTGTCGTAGCTGAAGAGAATTTTGGCCCCGTCCGTGGAAGCAAGAGTGCAAATAAGACGAGTGTGTGTGTGTGGGGGGGGGGGTGCTCGCGTGTCTTGTAGCTTAATAATCCTTTATCTTGTGTTTTTTTTTTTTCCCTCCCTCTCATTCTTAAATCTGGTACGGGATAGGGGAGGGAGGGGTAGGGCAGGGTAGGGGAGGACAGGGGCAGGGCAGGGGCAGGGCAGGGCATGGGCAGGGCAGGGGCAGGGCAGGGGCAGGGCAGGGGCTGGGTGGGGCTCACAGAATATTAACCACATGAATGGACGTGTGTGGAGGGGGGGGGGGGAGAGCGGCGGCCAGAGTGAGATCACCTACAAAGATTGGGGCAACTCTAGCGTCCGTGGCGAATGCCTGAGTCCCGTATGTAAGTGTTGATGTGGTCGCGGTGACGGAGGGGAGATGGATGCGGCGACGGAGTGGGGCAAGAAAAGCATAAGCACAGATCCTCCCTCTTGTCTCTGTGGAAGCTGCTGTCACCTCAAGAAAAATAGTGAATAACTGTCCGGTTGTATTATAATGGCGTCAGATTTTAACTCCTGAGCTAAAGTAAAATTTCGCTTTCGCAAAAATATAATAATGAATTAATTTTGTTCTACTAGGAATCTCTCTCAGGCGGAATAATGTCGTCTTAAGGTAGCATGATTAAAATGAGTAAAAGGCCGTGACAGAACTGGAGTCTAGAGAGGTTGTCACTACTTCGAGGAGGGGAAAAAAAAATGCAGCACATCCCCTTAGAAGTAACAGTCTTGCTGATATTTGACTTATTTAACCTAAGAGATATTGCTCGAAGTGAAGGAGTTAGTATTAGTCTTCATCAGTCACCTCAGTTTGATTTTTTTGTTAAATTTTTTGCTACCGTCAGACGATTTCTTTCAACCGAGGGACAGCCTTCACGACTCACCTAATGCCTACACTACACTGACCCCTTTTCTATGTTGATGTTGCTCTACACAGACGATTGTCTACAGATTAGAAGGAGTAAATGTGGGCAATATCTAACCCGTCTAGTTCTAAGAGCCTGTCCGAATCTGCGAACAGTAAAATCGTGAGGAGATGACAAGAAGAAAAGGTATAAGACGTCCCAGAGCTGAACAGGTTAAGAGAAACGACCATCATCTCGTGTAGAAAAACCCTTCCCTCTTGAAGTATTAAGCAGGTGTCCATCCCTATCTTAATGGCCTCGGGGTTTAATGTGGCCCCAGTCAAGTCCCCTCTTTCGGCGCTGCTGTTTCGCTGACGGTGACTGATATTTACGCCTTCACCCCACTTAAAACCGCCTTAACTCCGCCACACCCGCTATAGGATGACCTACTTGCATGTCCTTCCTCTCTTACCTGCCGTCCGTGCCAAGTAAGCAAACCAAGCGTTGTCTTTTCCCCCCCTGCTTGAATGCTTCTGAATACATCTGGCAGTCGCAGGAAGAAAGTTACCCTCGTAAGAAAAGGATTGAGGAAGATATTTACTTCTTGGATACGAGGGGTCTCCGTAGCTGAATGAAACTGCCTGGATGTCCCATGAGTAAGATAAATATGTAGTTGCAGTCGTAGAGAAGGGGTAAAAAGAAATTGCTCCTGTTCCTAGCGTCTCCATTACGAGGATTTCTACCCAAAATATAAGTAATTTGGTGGGCAGCAGGAATATAAGTCATCATTGTAGCTAATTAAGACAGGTTAAGCCATGGAGGGGATAAGGCAGAGTATTAGAAACCCCTTCACTACGATGGGTCTTTCACTGGGTAAGCAAAATTGGGTGGTGGTGTCAAGACAAAAGACCGTCATTTTAATTATGGCGTTAACCAAGACGAACAAGCAACCTCTTCCTCTCTCACTGCCTTCTTCCCCCTTCTCTCTTTTTCCTATCCCTCCGTCAGTGCTTCCTCCCCCTCTGTCTTCTTCCACTCTCTGTTCTTTGTTTCCCTCTCCCTTTCCTTCCTCCCCCCGTCTTTCAATGGTTTTCCACCCCCTGTCTTCCTCCTCTGTGCTTCCTCCCCTTTTCTCAGTGCATCCCCCTGTCGTCTTCCTCTCTCTGTGCTTCCTCCTCTTTTCTCAGTGCACCTCTCCTTCTCTACACAGCGTACGTCCTCACCATCTCTACTGTATATGCATCCTCGCCTCTCTCAGTGCTTCCTCTCCCTCTATGCTCCCCTCCTGCAGTAAAAATGAAGCACCACTCCCACTTCTTTACGACTCCCCATGACAATCCCAAACTAAATTAAGAGGACACGAATCCCACGGCAGATGCTCCCGTGCCCGCCGCTCTAATTATACATTGAATTATTGCACTGCGTTTTGATTTCAGAGGAGGAGGGTGCGTAAAAGTGTCGGGCAGAGAAGGATGAGTCTCAGTATGATATATTACGCGTAAGGGGGCACGAAGAAAAGGCTTCCCCCGTTGAGCAATGAAGACAGATTTTAATGTTCTTTCCTTCAGACAGAACGTCTTTATATATATATATATATATATATATATATATATATATATATATATATATATATATATATATATATATATATATATATATATATATATATATATATATGTTTACTACCACCGGACGGTTTTAATAAGTTTAGATATGTTTCGAGTTGGAGGATGTAGGTAGAGTTCTCTTTAACCCTTCAGAGTGAAAAGGTAATTCCGAAGTTGAATAAAATCCTCTAGATACAGCAACATTTAATGAAAGTAGGTCCTCGGGTTGATGGGACTTATGATGGGCTGCTGTGCTCTCCACCGGGAAGCCAAATATGGTTCTTCATAGTGTTTAATGATAAGGTATTTATATCGCACTAATAACTAATGGTTTAATATCTCGGACGATGACTATATTGGAGCATGAATTTATTTTGTCTTGAGGTTCTTATTTTACGCTCGAGTTAAATTACATTCCCCAGGCAGCACATTTACGTCTGATGTATTGTGGATGCGCTAGAAGTGATGCCATGAGAGTAGGTGCAAATGTAAGTGAAAAATATTAAATCCGAATAAATAAGGGAAAAAAAAAAAAAGGTTGGGTAGGAGAGAAGTCGATTTTTTTTTTTTTTTTTTTAGCAACAATGTTACCCAGATTAAGTTCACAATGAAAGTAAACCTAAAAAAAAATAGACATAATAATAGCGCTTAAATGGAGAGTAGGTGAGTGAGAGGCATTGTTTTTGCGTGTGACTAAGTTTTTCCATGAGACTAAGATAAAATATGCTTGAGATGTAATTAATGATAAAGACCAGAGTAAAGGGTAATGGATTTGCAGTAGGAGAGAAGTCAAGCTTGTTGTGTATATACCATGTTCCAATTAACTCCTTCACTACAGTTAAGCGTAAATATAATCGAGAAACATTGAGCGATTATAACTCAAAGCGAAGATGCCAAGGATGGAGAGGAGGGGAGAAGTCAAGCTTGTTTTGCAAAGAGATTATGATTTGCTATAGTTAACCCACAGGAGGAAGGGTAAATATCCCTGAGAAACATTTGTTGGTAATAGTGTACAGCGGGATTATCATGTTATTATTATTGTTATTTTTTTTAAGGTTGAGAGTAGCGCAGGAGTCAAGTCTGTTTTGTGAGTAAGTTCCTGGATTTAGCTGTCTAGTTATTGCTGTCCCATGAAAGTAAGCTTGGACATAACTGGGAAATATTTATTGGTAGCAGATCAGAATGAAGGTGTTTAAGTAGTGGGAAGGGAAAAAGTTGAGCATGTTTTGTGTAGCTGGCAACTTGTACTATGAGATTAAGGGTAAGTATAATTGTGATGTATTTGTTTAACTATTTCTATATCCATCTAACTTTATCCATCCGTCTGTTTATCGATCTATCTATCTATTTATGTCAAAGGAGTTCACGCGGAAATTAGGGGGAAAAATTCGTGATTGTTTTTTTATAAAGATCAAGACTTAGGTATTCCGTAAGAGCGAGAGTAAAAACAAGAAACATTTAAACATAATAGGTCAGAATGAAGATGTTTATGTGAAGAGTAGGGGAAGAAGTCAAGCGTGTTTTATGTAGCGACCAGATTGACCCACAAGATTAAATGTAAATATAAGAGAGAACTGTTTAGCGATAATAGATTAGAAGTAGGGGAGAAATCGAGCATTATTTTTTTCTTTTTAGCGACCGCGTTCCTATTAAACCTCCGACTATGGATAAACGTGTATTTAATTGCGAAATATTTAATGATAATAGATTGGAGTAGACATTTTGGGCGACACATGGGGGAGAGGTGAAGCCTGTTTTGTGTAGCGACGAAGTTCCCGGTTGGCACAAGAAGCAAATTAGAGTGCGTGTGTCTGGAGTGTGTGGGCCCTTCTTCCTTGTTTACTCCGTCTCCGCACGCACACACACACACACACACACACACACACACACACACACACACACACACACACACACACACACACACACACACACACACACACACACACACACACACACACACACACACACACAAACCTTCAGCGCACCCTTTTGCACCCATACTGTGCCCTCACCTCGACCTTACCACGCCCACGAACACCCACGCCCTCTTCCCTCCTCCCACTTCTCACACTCTCCCTCACACTTCGTACCCTGTTTCACACTCCTCACACCCTCTCTCACAGGTCACACTCTCTTCACACTTTCCCTCATATTTAGGTCTTTCTTTGCTCTTTGTTTCTTGTTCCTCCCCTCTCCTATTTCTCCCCTCTCTCATACATTCCCCACAGTCCACACACACTTTGACTAATAAACTACCTCCCTCCGTCACACTGGTCACATCTTCTTTTACATACAACACCGTCTTGCACATTCCTCCTCACTCTTACACTCCTCATGCTCTCACTTAAACTCACCCTCTTACGCATTATAACAAACAGCCACTCTTACACACTCCTCCCCTCCCTCACACTTTTTTTTTTTTTTTACAGAGTCCTCCCTTCCTTCATTCCTCCCTTTCTCTTACTCTCTACACACTCCTAGCCTCTTTCCCACCCTCTTTCACACTTCTTCCCCTCTTCTACCCTTATACACACACTCCTTCCTTTCCCCTCCCATCTTTCTCACACACACTCCAATAGCAATTTCTCACCTGCCCCGATACTCACTGATTATACGGTGTTCCTTGGGCATCATTAGCTTCCCAGACAGCACGCAGTTAAAGGACAGACGAAAGTAAACATGTGGTGGCAGAGTAAGTGGTGATTTAGTGCCTGTGTTCCCTCGTCCCTCCTCAATCTCGCACGTTCCTCTCCTCTCTCCTACCTCACCCCTCATAGCCACATCCTTTCCCTCTCCAACCTCATCCTTCCCCTCCTAATATTTGCTCTTAGTCTTACCTCATGATCTCGGGTGTCTTCTACTTAGCTTCTCTCCTCTCCCACCCCACCGCCTTGCTCCTTCCCAAACATTTATCCTTCTCCTTTACACCCCACAACGCCACCCCACTTCAACCTCATTCCATAATATAAATTCCTCCTCATCCCTTTCTCTTCGCCATTCCACCGCCACCTATCCTCTAGTCTGCAAAACATCAATCTCCCTTCCCATCCCATTCCGTTTCGTCTTTCCACCCCTTCCCTCACCCTTCACACCTTACCTATCCCTCTCTTCAGTCTCAGCCTTACCTTCCCACTCCTCCCATCTTTTGCACCTATTCAACTTGTTTCCTAACCCGACCGCACTTCACAACCTTCCACTTCACCTCTCTCCGTTTTCCCCATCTTTCTACTGCACTTTCCCACAACATATCTCATACCCCCTTCTCTAAAACCCCAGTTTCCCATTCCACCTCTTTTCATCCCTCTCCCGTTTCCACTACCTTTTTCATCCCACCTCACACCTGTTTACCCCACCTCCGCCGTCAAATGTCACCTCGTTCCACCTTCATCCCCCATCTTTAGCCACACCTTCCTTCTTGTTTCCCTGTCTGTCCCCCCACCCACTGTCACCCCTCTCCCATTTTCCCTAGTTTTTCCATTCCGCCTCACGCTTTTCTTACCTCTGCCCTATCCCTTTCCGTTTTCATCCCCAACTGCACCTCCCTCTACCTCCCCAGTTCATCTCTCCTCTAACCTCACTCTGCCTCGCCACTTCGCCACTCCCCAATCCTCCCCATCGAACACCAAGTCCCTCTCCCCGCCTCCTATCTCAAGCCATCGGTGGGTAAGGCGTAACATCTGCTCGCCTTGTGTTCTTTGCAAGCACCGTCTGACTGCTCCACTGCCTCAGCCACAGAACTAACAAGCAGATCTCACGGGCAGGGCCTTGTTTTACTCGACTTCTGGTAAAACAAGGGTGGAGGGTGCCTGGGTGACTGTGTATAACCTTGGGAAGTGAAAGATTTTTGTCGAAGTGTGCGTGGAAGATGCGTAGTGATTGTGTGTGTGTGTGTGTGTGTGTGTGTGTGTGTGTGTGTGTGTGTGTGTGTGTGTGAATAAATTATGGTTCTATGTAGCTGCGTGTCTGAATAATTATTGCTTGTGAATTTTCGTGTGTCAGTAATGGTGTGTGTGTGTGTGTGTGTGTGTGTGTGTGTGTGTGTGTGTGTGTGTGTGTGTGTGTGTGTGTGTGTGTGTGTGTGTGTGTGTGTGTGTGTGTGTGTGTGTGTGTGTGTGTGTGTGTGTGCACTCACTACCCTGACCAAACTACCCTTAGTGGCAAGAATGAAGTGCTTAATTCAGACCATATGCGTGTCTGTCTCTCTCTCACTCATGCCCCTCACTCTCTCACTTTTTGCATCTATCTTTTTAAATAGATAATGACTGTCGGGTTGAATAATGGGCTATACATGCGAGGCAGTTCATTAACCTGAGAGAAGGGATAGATATAAATAAGGTGTGTTTTTTCCTTATACACGGGACATGTAGCGAGTTAGTATACACATAAATAAATAAGAGTAAGCTTAGGTGAGATCAACAAAGACGTGTTTCTACTTAAATCAGCAGAAAGCGTTGAAATTAGGTATAAAAATGAATGTTTGTCGTGGGGAGAGTGTTTTCAGAATTTTACCATTTTTAAAGTGAAGAGGATCATTCATCATCATCATCTCGTCACCACCACCACCACCACAACTACCACATCATCATCATCATCATCATCCAGACATTTTCTCACCGAAAGATAGAGTAAGGTGGGGTCCAGAGTGGAAGGAGAAAAAATGGTAGGAGGAGAAACTAACCAAAACTCTCACCAGTTTAGTGGGTCACATTCTCATTCACTCACCAATCAAGCCCTCGGAATCCTGACTCCACCTCACAGTGGAGGATACTTAGCTATTTCTATCACGATATTTACTGCATTTCCCGGTACTGTAAATGAGGTGGACAGAATCGAGGAAAAAGGAAGAGCACACAAGAGGAGGAAAAATTACTATTATCAGAGGAAACGGATGGGCTATACATTTATCAATTCATCATTCAAGCCTTCATTCAAGATACAGTGAAATAAACGTGAATAGCGTCTCCTTTTCACTCCAGTGTCGTAGGTTTGATTCCATTCTTGCTACCTCCAGACGGTTTTATTCAGCTAAAGAGGGATTTTCTGAAGTGCTAGGGTTGGGTACAGCCTTCGCAAACCCCTTCACTGCGAGGGTGCTCTCCTGAACGGAATAAAATAGTGTGGTGGTTGCAAGAGTACAGTAAACAGGACGTCATCGTTTTGAAGGGGTAAATTCCGTAGTCTCGTCAGCCTTTCTTCAACACAGTGAGATAAACATGATGAGCGATCCTTGCTGTCAAAACACTATCTGATCGTAAGTTTAGTGAATCAAGCTTTATTTATAATACAACGATTCCCGTGTTGCCGTGTTAATTAAGGCAGTCCATCCATTCACTGATCACAGAAACCATCCTTCAAGACACGGTAAGCTGAGTGTGAAGAACGCACTTTAAGAACGCACTTTATCCGATCGCAAGTCAAGAGAATCAAGTTTATTTTCGTCAGCATAGGACCCGTGTGTTGCCATGCTAAGTAGGGCGGATATATTCAGTTGTATCTCGGTGAGGCTGCGAGGTCGTGAGGTGACACACAACATCAAGATTCATGGGCGGCCGACGTGGGTGAGTGGGCAGGAGTGGCTCTATAGGGGTGGGGGTGCAGAGGGCAGAGGACAGAGAGGATGAAGGAAGTTGGAGAGGAGGAGCGAGGATAGAAGAGGAGGAGGAGAGAAGAGGATGAAGAAGGAGAATGGACGGAGGATGTGAGGGAAGAGGAGAGAGGGGAAAAGACGAGAGAGGAAGCAAGATGTAAAGGAGAGGGAAAGATTATGATGGAAGTGAGAGAGGTGAAGAGAGTATGGGGTAGGTTGGGAAAGAAGAGAAACCATAGAGGAGGAGGAGGAGGAGGAGAAAGAGAAGGGAGAATGGAAGAGGTGGAGGAAAAGAGGAGACGTAGGAGGCAGGAGAAGAGGAAAGAGGATGGATGAAGTTGAGGAAGAGGAAAGAGGACAGAGGAGGTGAGGGAAGAGGGGAGTGGAGGATGTGTCTTGTTTTTACCCAGTGACGCGCCTTGTCTCTGCTTATGATTTGTGGACCGGAAGAGGTGGTGCGGGCTCCTGTGGTAGGCTTGTGGAAGAGAGAGAGAGAGAGAGAGAGAGAGAGAGAGAGAGAGAGAGAGAGAGAGAGAGAGAGAGAGAAGGGGGGGGATAGATGAAATAAATGGAAAGAGTTATACCAACATATGGAAACCGTAGATACTGAGGAGCTGAAGGCATACGAGCAACGGAAGGGTAGAGACACATTAAGAGAATAGACGAGAAACGTGAGATGTACGATATATTAAGTAATGGACAGTGAAAGGATATCATAACTTGGATGGATGGATGGACGACTGGATGGGGGAAGGGTTAGACAAGGAAGGACGACAAGAAAACAACGAAAAGTACAAGGAGAGAAGGGCGAGAATAAGATGCACGCACAAGGAACAAGGATAAAAATGAATAGCCAGTATCTCAGGCCTAAAATTAATGAATAAATAAATAAACAAATAAATAAACAGAAATAAATAAATAGCTGCTTAAATAAATAGATAAATGTTTAAACTAGAAAGCTCACAGACAGCGCATACCTTTGCCAATAAAATTTATGATTTCCAGCATTTGGCTTCGGATCAACCTCAAAATCTAATCAGCCCTTCCTTCACCCACTGCCTACCTTTCCACCGAGTTTTACTGAAATCTGATGACAATTATTTTTTTAGATATCTTGTACGCAAACAGACAGACTTGGGTGAGTACATAACTTCCTCCACTTTCCTTGGCGTAGGTAAATGTAAGATATTTTTTACTTGTCTGAGGATGCTTGTGTCTCGTAAATATTCCTCTCCCTAAAAATATTCAGTCATTACCACCAGCTCCCATTCTATCAGTCTGCATCCACGTGCTCACCACGAGCGTAAAGTATAATTATAATTCTTTTGTGTTCAGTGTCATGTACCCCTGTTCCACATTTAGTGTTACTGCTCAACAGGAAAACAAAACAAACACATTAACACACACACACACACACACACACACACACACACACACACACACACACACACACAAGCAACACGTTAACCTTCCCTGGCTATCAGATGAAATAATATTATTAATGATGATGAATATTATAAGACCAATTTAAGGCCCGGGCGAAATGTTTTAAATCTGCGTACATCTAGCGAGACTGACATCATCGCTTGCAACAGCCCGCCTGCCCAAAGAATATCCAGAGCGGGTCGAGCTGGAGCGAGGTGGGACGAAAGTGGAGCGAAGTGGAGCGAGGTGAGGTGAGGTGGGATGATTGGAGATTGGTAGGGCGAGGAGAGATGAGGTTGTTGGAGGTGGAGCATTGTGAGGTGAAATCAAGGTGGGACGAGGATGGGGTGAGGTGGAGCGAGATATGACAAGGGTGGGACGAGGATGGAGCGACATGATGTGGCCTACTGTAGGAAGAGCGAGGAGAGAATATGTGGAGTAAGGTGGGGCGAGATGGAGATAGGTAGGGCAAGAATGGATGATGTGGAGCGAGATGGAGGTAGGCGGAGTGACGGGAGACGGTATGGAGCGAGGTGGAGCTAAATGGAGAGAGGTGAGGTGTGGTGGGATGAGTAGAGCTAGGCAGGGCTAGGAACGAATGTGGAGCGAGCTGGAGGTAAGTAGGGCGAGGTGAGATAAGGTGACGTAGTGGAACAAAGTGGTGGAACAAGATGAGGCTTGATTAGATGAGATGGAGCAGAGTGGAACGAGACAGGACAAAGTGGGGCGAGGAGGGCCGGGATGGGACGAGATTTGATAAAGTAGGACGATATGGAGACCTAAGGGGTGGTGGGACGAGTTGGGGTGATACGGGACAAGGAGTGGCCATTTAGAGAGAGATGGGACGAGAAATGACCAGAGAGCGACGTGGGACGAGGTAGGGCGAGTAGGGGTGAGCAAGGCGGCCACTCAGTAAACACGCCGCCCGTTCATCCCCACGCCCGCACCATATAGGACGGGGTGGGCGGGGTCGGGCGGCACCACCTGTACCTATTGCTAATTAGCTCCGTGTCACTACCTGTTTGGCGGCACCTCAACGCGCCGCCGCTCTCTCAAATACAATCTTTTGGTGGTAATAAGAGTAAGCTAAATATAAAGGGTACAATGCTGAATGGTGTCTCTTAATCTGAAGAAAATTGAAAGGCTAAGTAAGGGAAGCTGGCCTGTGAGAGTGTAAAGAAGGGGTAGTTGACGTAAACAAGGTTCCTCAAATCACACGCAATTTGGTCCAAGTTCAAAGGGCAAGGCCAGCCTGAGGGAGTGTGAGGGAGGAGGCAGTGGGTAGGAGGGAGCCACTCACTAGCCACCACCACCTGTACCTGACTAGCCATGACGTCAGGGGAGTGGGCTAGCAAGCGAGGATAGGCGAGGCGAGGCGGGGGACTCATAGGAGTGGTGACGGTGTGCCATATTTCACTCGTGGCCGGTATTGGAAACAGACGATCAATCAGCTACCCACTGCTATCATTAATACCTCTGACTCATACTCTCGGCCCTGGAGTATGGAGTTGTAATAAATGGTGTGTAGCCTAATACTGATGAGGCCTAGTTGCCGCATTTATTTTTCTTGTTTCTATGTTCGGCTGTTGAGCATTGGGGTAGTCGTTGATGGTGTATAATATTGATGAAACTAAAGTAGATTTTTTTGCAGTATCTCTTTTTTTCTTTCATCCAGTTTGCATAATAAACGTATAGGTAATTTAATCAACTCAGGTGTAATTTAGATTTACTTGTTACCTCATAAACAAGTCCAGTCGTCCTTATGGGAACTCTTTTTTAATGAAGGGGTTGATGAAGACTATATCTAAACTTTATAGCTTGAAAAGTCTCCCCTAAAGTAAAAATAGTCTTGGGTTTGTACGAATGAAAAAAAAAAAAATGACGATCTTTTAGTGAACGGGTTAAGGCTATACTCGTAAAGCAAATACGTAGACACACCCGTATTTACTCACAGGAAATCAGTCAGGGATCAGTGTTTAATAAGACTGCATAAACCGGTACCTTAAACCATTTTCTGCGTCTGTGAATAGCAAAAAAGGAGAGAGAAGTAAAAAATAAATGGTTTACCTATGGTTGAATCATGAAGTAGTAAAATCAAAAATGGGAATACGTAGGATGTGGATGGAAGGGTCTCAAGGATGCAGGTGTGGGTAAAGAAGCCTGTGTGTGTGTGTGTGTGTGTGTGTGTGTGTGTGTGTGTGTGTGTGTGTGTGTGTGTGTGTGTGAGAGCGAGAGTGCGTGCGTGCGTGCGTGCGTGCGTGCGTGCGTGTGTGTGTGTGTGTGTGTGTGTGTGTGAGAGAGAGAGAGAGAGAGAGAGAGAGAGAGGATTGGGATCATGTTCTCTTGGGCTTAGAAGGTTCACTAATCGTACTAATGATCTTCGTCTTACTTGGTGGAGGTTATTATCATTTTGTTGCCTATTTGTCTTAGTCCACTGGCAAAAATTCGACAGTACTGCGGCCCTACAAGTCTTGTGAATGAATATGAATAAAGTAGTATTGGTGAATGGGGTGAGAGTAAGAAGATGCATGAATGAAAGTGAATTAGTGTGAATGAGGAGGTACTGATGAATGAGATGGGGATATGATTATGAGAACTGAATGAGCGGAAGAGAGTGAATGTGTATGAGGTGATGTTAGTGGATGGGATGTGTGTGTAGAAGAAAAGTGAAAGGGATGAGTGATCGGGGTGAGGCTGAGAAGAAAATGAGTGAGGTAGTATGGGTGAATGAGGTGAGAAGGACGAAGAAGGCAGGGCATAGGGTGAGAAGGAAGGCATGAGTCAGGGTGTCAGAAATAGCCCAGGCAAGAGGAGTCTGGGGTCAGCTGGTCTCGCTTCCCTCTTTACCCTTAGTGAGGAGAGGCGGCTGGCACTGTCCCTCTTCCTTCAGTCTTTTTCTCTCTTATCTTCCTCAATATTTCTCTCTTTTCTTCCTCAGCTTCTTTCCCTCTTCTCTTTCTCAACTTTCTCCTTCCCTCTCGTTTCCTCACTTTCCTCTAATATTTTTCTTTTCCTTGTTTACCTCAACCTGTCTTATGTTCCTAAAATTGTCTCTGTTTTTCTCTTCCTAAACTCCTTCCTTGATTTTCCTCTGGTTTCCTTATTTTCCCTTCCTTTCTTCTCCCTGTTTCCTTAACCATTTCCCCTCTTCCTGATCTTATCCTTTCTTTCTCAGACTTTCCCCATCTTCATTATCTTTCCCTTCCCCAGTTTTTTTTACTTTTCTGGGTTAGACGAGGAATTCCCTAGTGAGATAAGTCAACAAGCAACGATTTCACTGAGGAGCGAGGCGAGACCACAGCTGTTAGCCTTCAGTGGGGACAGTGTATGCCAGTGTCAACATAGGGCACGAAGAGTTTCCCCGTCAACACGAGAGCTGTCACCTGGGGAACAAGTCACTGCTGTCAATAAATAAAGACGGGGTGGTTGCTATCTTCGTCTGTCAGTGGTGCTATAGGATAGGGTGATAATTAGGCCGAAAAAGTAATGGAAGGCAATGATCATGAAAAAAGGTCAGTAGTCATGATATAATAAGCGTAATTAGGGAAAGTGATCATAGGGAAATTTAAGTAATGGAAATGATTCTAATATGGATAGAAGAATTATCGGGAAATCTTATAATGATGAAAGAAATTGGGGATAATGATCTTGTGGAAATAAATATAATGGAGGACAGTGATCAAAAATAAAATTAAAAAGAAATAATGATCGTGATAAAATAAGAGTTATGGGGGACAACGATAAGGAGGAAATAAGAGTGAAGGAGGACATTGATCTTGAGGGAAAAACATGAGGGGAAAGACTAAAAGTGACCAATTTAAGATTAAATTTCTAGTACACCCCCCCTTTATTTTAAGCTGTCGGCGTAATCGACTCTTCTACTATTGTCTCAGTATTCCTTTTTGTACAGTACAATGTATCTGCTCTGTAGATGATAAGAGATAAGGATAAAACTGGCGGTGGCGAAATAATGGTCATGATGATGATGATGATGATGATGATGATGATGATGATGATGATAGCACAGTAAGCACCTGGGATGTCCTGTGGCCCTCCCCCCCCCCTCCTTCCCTCCTGGCGTTACGAGGTGAGTCATGAAGGGAGGAAATGGCTCGACGGGAGAGAGGGAGGGAGGGAGAGTGCCGTCCACACTGCCCTCCTCCTTCTCCATTCATTGTTTGTTTTGTTCACCTCACTTCACCTCCTCCTCCTCACTGTTGCTTTGCTCACTTCCTCCCTCTCCTCCTCTTCCTCCTCCTCCTCCTCCTCTTCCTCGTCCTCCTCCTCCTCCTCCTCCTCTTCCTCCTCCTCCTCCTCACTGTTTGCGTTGCTCATCTCACTTCCTCCCTCACTCTCCCTCCTTTGACGTCACTGTGCCTTCCTTCCGCATCCTCACAGTTCACAACAAGGCTTTAGTCCACACGTCACTCCTGTTTACGTCATTTCAACCCCTCCGATACCATGACGATTTCTCTGTTCTATTCTTGTCCCATTGCCAGACGATTATATGTAAATTGTAAAGAATATCTGAAACTAAAACAAGAAACAATTCCCCCTTACAGTAGAAGTGCATGTATGTATATATGTATGTCTATTTATCTATCTATCTGTCTATCTATCTCTATGTCTTACTTCCACCAGACGATTTCAGCCTGGGGGAGACCTCATTGCTTTGTATTTTTTGTTATTTTATGTGAGTACAAAAAATCTCATGATAAAAAATATTTACCTGACGTCCTTCCAGCTTTCCATGTTGGGTATTTTGTAATAGTTTTGTGTAATCACCAAAAATTCATGATCTAAAAATAAAAGCATGACATTCTTTCCACTTCCCTTTTGTCCCGTGACTCATCCTCGTTTCATTCTATTTCCTTTCCCTGTGTGTCTCATCATTTCTCCGTTTCTTTTCATTTCTGCTTATTTCCCCTCTACTCCTCAACCTACTCTATTTTCTCTCGTCATTTCAGCCTTTATTTTCATTTCTTATTTTCCCTACGCTTCTTTTTTCTCCCCCTCTTCGTCCCTCTTCGTCCCTCTTCGTTCCCCACCCCCCCGCTCTCTGCCCTCGTCCTCCAATATTTTCTCTCATCTTAGTATTCTTCCCTTCTTTTCATCACTACTCTTCATTTCATTTCTTATACTTTCCCGATATTTTCTGCTATTTTTCTCATCTCGTCCTCCCTTTCCTTCTTCCTCATCGCTCTTCATTTTCTTCTCCTTACCATTTCTTCCCTCCTTTCGTCTTCCTTCTGTCCTCTCCTATCTTTCTTTTACCATCCCCTTCTCTCATTCTCTCTCCTCTCACATGCCCTGCTCTCATTTTCCTTCTGTCTTCTTCGTCTCTCTCTACACGCCTTCCTCTCTCCCTCTTCTTATCCTCTTTTGTCTTCCTTGGCCCTTTCCTTCTCCCTTCCTTTGTTTCCCTTTTCACATTTATTCTTTTTGCTCCTTGTCACTTTTCATATTCCCTCCTGCCCCCCTCCTCCCATCCCCATCTCTTCCTCGTCCCTTTTCAGTTCTTCTCTTCTTTCTTTGTCTCCCTTCCCTTCCCCTCCCCTTTCCCCCAAGCCATAGTCCCTCCTCTTTCCTTCTTTCTCATTCCCCCCTTTCCCTTTTTAATTTCCCCTTCCTTCTTCCTCACACCTTTTCATCCTATCGTCTCATCCTCGTACCATTTTACTTCCTTCTCTTCTTCGTACCTTTCCACCTCCCTCTCTTCTCTTGTACATTCCAGCTTTCCCCTCCCTTCTTCCTTGTCCTCTTTCACTTCCCCTCCCCTTATCCCCTCCTGCCGCTCTCCCCTCTTTCATGGTCCCCTCAGCATGTGCCAAAATACGCTGGCTTTGTTGACGTGAGGGCAGAGACTCGTGTTTAGGAAGCCCTTGGTGGTGCTCCAGTTCTGCACCCTGAGTAAAATGGTCAAGGCCTCGCACTTGTGGTTATTGATCTTTTGCTATTTGTGGTTACAGCTTAACCGGGAAACTATTTACTGCGCTGGGTAGTAACTATATAATCAAGAAAATCAATAGGTGCCTGGTGGTCTAGTGTGTTGAGGCGCTTTAAATAGATGTGACTCATAAAGGGTGTAAGTAGAAGGGAAAGTTAGGATTTATTGCTCTCATAATGCCACTCAGGACAGAACGACTGGTCACTGTTGCTTTACATATCTTCACTAAATAGCCTAGCCCCGGGTCCCTAAGATCCTGATGGGGTAGTACAGGTGAAACGCCTTAGATTTTATGCTCATTTCTTCGTTAAAAGAGGTCTGTCTTAACCTCCTCGGCTGATATGGGTGTCTCTGATGTGAATTAGATCGTCTGGCGTGACCTGAATTACAAGACAAAATCTTAGTTATCAGTGAGAATGGTTATCGTGAATGACAGTTTTTAGCCATTATTTTGCTGCAGCCGGAATATACAAGGAACACATTTGCCAATCACAGCTGAGGTACTGGTGTAAGATGAGGTGAATAAAATCTGTTACGGTGAGTCAGGCTACTGTAAATGGACGTCATCATCACCGTATACTGTATGGTGTCAATATAAATAAAATAAATACATAAATAAAGATAGATAGATGGATATAGATATAATACTTGACACCCGGTCCCTGAGTTCAAACTGAGTTGCCGCGATGGAAAGTCTGCTATCACCACTCGACTCTACACCCTCCCACTACTCCAGGTCTTCCTCTCTTCAGTACTCCATCCCTCCACCCCATTCCCGCTCATCCTCTTTTTATTCTCTTCACTGTACCGGTCTTTCTCTCTTTAATATCCACTGCAGTGATCTTCCTCTCTTTTAATCTCGTCTCTGTATCAGTCTTCCTCTCTTTAATCTCTCTTATCGGTCTCTCTCTCATCAGCCTCCTCTCTAATCGTTCTTTCTCTCTAATCTCTCCTCTATCACCAGTCTATGTCTCTCACCCTCCGTATCTCCATTCCTTCCTTGTCTCCCTCTTCCCCGCCACATCAAACCCTCCTCCCACCACCTCTTTCTCAGTCTCCCTCTGCTTAATCTCCCTCCCACCTTCGTTTTTACACACCACCCCATCATACCATCCGTCTTCCAAGCGACTTCCTTCTATTACGTCTTGATGGGCCCTCAGACCACCCCTATATTCCTCCCTGCATCTTAGAAGGTGACTTAGGACGGAATGATAGGTTGCTTGGGGTGGAGGTCGTATATTTTCTTTTTTTGACTCTCTCTCTCTCTCTCTCTCTCTCTCTCTTTCTCTCTCTTCGTTGCATGGTCCCGGTATGGAGTGATGAGTTGTTTCGTGGAATGGACGGCTATTTTTTTTACCCTCCTTCTATCTGATTTTTTTTATTTTGCTTATTTTTTGTTACTTTCAGACTCCTTGAGTCAGCTGAGAACGGCCACTCGTATGGAAGGGGTTAATGAAAACTCTCTCCTCATCTGTTTTAAAGTCTGTCTGTCCTAAAGCTGAGAGAAATCGTCTGGAAATTGCAAGATAAAAAAAGGGGAAAAAGGCAGATGATTCAAAGGGTTAGCAGCCACAGTGGACGATCTTGTGGGATGTGTTGTCCATTTCTCGGCGAATTTTGTAGATCAGATTGAGGTGGGATGATGAAATGGTGCCGGGAAGTGGAGGGATTTTGACTTTTTTTCGTGTCCTTTTTTCTTTTTCCTGCGGCCATACAAGGTCCTCTCTCAGGGTGTGACTGTCTTTCTCGATGTACTTAGCATAGCATCTTGGGAGAAAATTATTGTGTGTTTCTTAGATTGTTGGGTCTATTCCGGCGATCTCAGGTAATCTTTGTGGGATGTGGTTCTAATATCGTTTTATTCTGAGTGACGTCTTAGAAGAAAGTTGTGGTAATGTCTTGGGACGCATCTTTTTTCTTTCTTCTTCCACTCCATCTTCTTCTTCATCTTCTTCTTCTTCTGCTTTTTCTTTTTTTTCTTCTGTGCCCTGATATCACATTTTCGGGAATTGTTACTAAGGAAGAAAACAGGAGGGCCAAATCTGTTATAATTATCTCCCCATGTATTAACGTTTCCTGATGAGGGTATAATTATTTTAACAGGTTGTTGGTTTGTATGTGCAGCCTTTTTGGAAATTTCAGAATGTGCTATCTTGTGAAGATGAAAATTTTGGGATGCTTTTTTTAAAATGGAGGCCTATATATTAAAATTGCAGGATGTTTTGTAAATGGAGGTCTTTGGATGAAAAATTTGGGGATATATTGCAAATGGAGATCATGGGATGAAAATCTGGGGGATGCATTGTAAATTGAGGCGTTGGGAAAGAAAAATTGGACATGTAAATTGAGGTCCTTTTCTTGTGGCCTTCTCTGAGGATGTGGCTTGATTTCCCAGCGCTCTATATGGGTCAGATCGGACTGGGATGCAATGATGATGGGGTTAAGCTCGGTCCTTGTCTTACGGTCACATGGGTCCTCCAGCTCCAGGCCAGAGACAGTGGGTTCCCCTTTCTTCTCCTCTCCCTCGTTGGTCGGAGGGGCGTGACACCTGTATTGCCCTTAGGTGATTACAGGTGGTTACAGGTAGTTCTCGTTGTAAATAAAGGACGCAGAATATCACACTTTCATCTTTACTACTAGTACTGTAAATAAGGTACCAAAATATCGCAGTTTTACCCACACAACTGATACTGTAAATGAGAAGCAACTTACAATTCGGCATTATTGGTAACAGAGAGCGTCTATAACCACTCCTTCTGTACTTTATTGTGGCATAGCTAAAAAAAAAAGTAAAATGTGACACAGAACGACGTCTTATTATACGTCATCCCAGAAGAGCCTATCAGATGCTTACCTTCCTCTAAATTACACGCTTCTGTTTTATGGTGTACTCTCTGTTTTATTCTTACGCTTTCCAGACGATTTAGCAAAGAAGACTTTTAAAACACAGGTAGTTAGATATAGCCGTCATTAACCCCTTTTATACCCTCTGACATACCTTCTGCTTCAGTCAGTCCATCTCCTGACAATTTAAATTGCTTAGGATAGATTTTTATAATTGATGGAAGTAGATACGACCTTCATTAACCTCTTCACGACTAGAGGTTTGTTGAAAACTGAATAAAATCGTCTGGATGTAGCAAGAAATGGCCGATTAACACAGAGCCTTCATTAACCTTTTCACAAGTACAGGTAAAGGTATGTCCTAAGCTGAATAAAATCGTCTTGTGGCAGCAAGAAAAATAATGATAAAAAAAAAAGAGTCATGGGATAGAGGAGTGAAATGGCCACCTCACGAGCCCCTGTTTACCGAGGCACGAAGAGGACGGGATGGCCGGCGGAGGGAGGGAGAGATGGAGAAGGAGGAAGAGGGAGGAGGATGGAGGAATGCTGAGAGTATTTAGATGAAGGGGACGGGGATGGAAGGGGCTGGAGGGGCGTGAGATTAGGAGTATGGCGTCGTGGACAGGGTATCAGGTTGGGGTCTTTTTTCTTTTTCTTTCCTCCACCACCCCTCTGTGTGTGTGTGTGTGTGTGTGTGTGTGTGTGTGTGTGTGTGTGTGTGTGTGTGTGTGTGTGTTTTAATCCCACTCAGGCCTTAGCCAAGAAGAAGAATTAATTAATACCTACTGACCACACGAAAATCATCAATACAAGACGATAATACTTTTAACAAGTTCCAGTCTTCCCCGCAGAATGCAGCTTACAATGCTTGATGTTCTTTCAAGGTCCCTAATTGTGCTATAGGGTGAAAAGGAGCATAAAATAAAAGGCCTAGGAATTTGTGTGAGGTACGGCAGTTTCCTACGTACCAACACATGACGCCATTCACATGCCACCACTTGGGCACTTAGTAAACTATACTGTATTAAATATTATACTTGAATTAGTTGGCGCTGAACCCTTGACAACGCGGTTCACATTTAAATCATTTTTAATTTCTTGGTTATTGCCATTACTGGGAGATCAGAGAGAGAGAGAGAGAGAGAGAGAGAGAGAAAGAGAGAGAGAGAGAGGTGGGGGGCTAAAATTTATCCACTGTAGACAGCAGTTGGAGGGTGCAAGCAGACGAAGGGATGAGAGAAACGGAGTGAAAGCGAGGAGGAAGGAAGGGTGTGACGGAGGAATGAGACACAGTGAAAGTTGGTAATTGGAGAGGTGTGGTGTGGAAGGGAGGGTAGTGGAGAGTGAAAGGAGAGAGAGATCACACTAATCTTCGAATTAATATTTTTAGAGGAACGAAAAATAAAATGGAGAAGAAGAAATTATGCAGTCAAAGATCTTAGTAAAAAAAAAAGTAACAGGGAAGAAATTGAGCATCGAGATAAATGGGAAGGAAAAGGATAAAGGAGAGAGAGAGAGAGAGAGAGAGAGAGAGAGAGAGAGAGATGCCAAACAAGAAGGGATAGAAGTAGAGAAGGTAGCCACTAGGAACTTAACCTCTTCGGTAGGAGTCTTTTTTTTTTTTTTAGCCCAAGATACCCACGTAGTGAAGGGACCAACTATGTCTCCATTGATCCCTTCACTACGATGACGACGTATGAGTTTGCCTTCTCCTGTCGATTTTATTTAGATCAGGGAGATTCCTTGTCGTGAGGATGTTGGCTTCTGTTTACTATTGTCAAAAGGGGTGAGGGGATCGGAAACAAAAACTCAAATCCCAGTAGGACAGTAAAGAGAGTAGGAAGGTATGTGAGGTGAAATTTGTGAGTAAATGTGAGGGAATATGAGTGAGTGAATGAGTCAGTGTGAGAGAGTATGACTGAATGAGTGGGCAAATGTAAGGTAACGAGAGTGAGTGAGTCAATGTGAGTGAATGAGTGAGTGAGGTAATGTTAGGGAATGTGTTTTAGCAAGTAAATGTGGAAGAATGAGGAGTGAGAGTAAACGAGTGAATGAGTGAGTGAGAGGCTAGGACGCTCTCTGTCTCCCTCTCCCACTCTCCCTCCAGCCACAGTTTTGAGTGATAACAGGGCAGGCAGGTCGGGGCAGCGGGACCCCCAAGAGTAAACACAGTCTTCCCGCAGCCGCCCCGCTCCTCGCTGGCTTAATGAGAGGCATGCTTAGCGGGGCACGCCTTGCTCTGCCACACTGACTAATAACGCGTGCAGTTCTAGAGGGAGGATGTACTAGAGAGTTGAAAATTAGTTATACAGTGAGTTTGGAGATAAATGAAGGCAATCACACACACACACACACACACACACACACACACACACACACACACACACACACACACACACACACACACAAGCACTTCCACAAAATATGCTTAAGTAACAAACACGCACGCACTCACACACCAAAACCCCACAAGCACACACACATGTAATATTTTGCGTGCGTATATTTTTGCTTGAACACTCTTATATATTCCGGACTCGGTCACTTCTTGCATAAAGGTCAATTTTGATACGGCCAGCGTCCCCTCCATCACTGACACTCAATGAAGGAGGGCAAGATGTTGATGATGATGATTACAGACATGGCGGCAGCTTGACGTAAAAAATAATAACACGCATTGGCCGTCAGGAGATTTTTTATTTTTTAAAGACAAAGGGGTAAGGCATAATGGGCACCAGAGCGGGACGCAGGGGAGTAAAAAGCTGCACCGTGATGGATGAGCAGGGGTCAGCCGGTCCGATAAATCATTACCGCCGGATGAGGTGAGCACGAGCGTCGGTGCGGCTCAAGGGAGGAGGTGGCTGGGTGGTGGAGGGCTGCAAGAGGGATGGGGGTTCAGGTTAGTTTCAAGGAGGGAGGGGTGGGAAGGTCAGCGTGGGGTGAAGATGGGGTGTTGCAGACTGGTCACATCACACAGGAAAAGTGGTCGGAGGTACAGGATGAGATGTTGACTGAAGGGACGAAATGGGTTTGTGATGGCTAGCTGGATGAGAACAGAAGGAGGTCAGTGTGAAGTAAGGATGGGATGCTGAAAACAGGAAACATCATACAGGAAATGATAATTGGTTGGGAACTTTATCTGGGAAAAATACAATATGTTTGGATGCTTAATGCGTGGAACATGAAGGCTTGGAAGATGAATGAGTGTAGGCAAGGTTCATTTCACTACGCAGTCTGCTGTTAGACTTCGTGTTTTTATACAAAATAGATAAATACAGCCACATAGATAGATAGACATATAGATGGAGGAGTAAGGATGTGCAGAGTAGAGAGTATTTGTGAGATGGGACAGAAAGGATGTGCAGCGCAGTGAGTGTTTGTGTGACAGGAAGAGTATGATGGGCAGGGTAGAGGTTGTTTGTGTGGTGATAATAGGGATGTGCAAAGTAGAGGATGTGTAATGAAGGGAGTAAAGACGTGCAGGGTAGAGTGTTGGTGTGATAGGGAGAGTAGGGATGTGCAGGGTAGAGTGTTTGTGTGTCCAGGTGTTTGCTGATGCCCCAGAGGTCAGGTCAGGTGTCGGGAGGTGAGGCACGGCTGGGTAATGATCCGTGAGCCTGGGATAACTTACTCATGGTTCGCCGTGTGGGGAGATGAGCAGAGGTGAGCTTAGGAAATGGAGAAGGTAAGGTGAGATAACTTACTCATTGGTCCTTGGTGACGGTGAGCTGAGGAGGGGTTAACTTGCGGAGGTGACTAAGGGTGAGTTTAGCAGAAGTGAAATGAGTTGGGGAAGTGTGAGCTGAAAGGCAAGCCAAAGAAAGCCAAGAGCGGGTGACGCGAGGAAAGGTGAGCTGAGAACAGAGGATGAGCAGAGAGAGGAGGGTGAGGTGAGGAAAGGTGAGCTTAGATGATGAGAATAGGTGAGCTGAGGAAACAGGTGAGAGATGAGTTGAGGTGATGTGAGGCGTGAGGGAGGATGAATCTGAGGTAACTTACTCAAAATTGGGAGCCGAGAATGAGTGAACTTTGCTAGGTGAGAGTGAGTTTAGGGTGGCATGAGCTGAGAATTGAGAGTGAACTGAGGAGAGAGTCAGCTGATGAGAAGTGAGTTGAGAAACAGTGAATTGAAGAAAAAGGATAAATTTAAGAGAGACTGTCCAAAGCGTGAGTGTAAAGCAAAGACAGAAGGTCAGTTAGGAAGTACTGAGGATAAAATGAAGAGTGAGAGAGTGAAAAAGTTAAGTTTAGCTATGATGGTATTTTTCCACCAGAATATTCAAGAACAGATTATGTAAAAAAAAAGAAGTAAAAGATAAAAGAAAAGCCTCCGCACGTCTTTCCTAATGATTTTAATTTCAGGGCCCCAAAAGAAGAAAATATTGGATGTAAAATAAATATTGTTACTTGCAAATGCATAACAACAGCCCTGAGTCTGGAATTTACTTTTCATATTTCTCATTATAGGTTGTACGGTGGGTATTAGTGCCTTGTGGATAAGTTATAAGAGCATGACGCCATCTGTTGCCACTTGGACGAACTAAACCAAACACCATCTTAGACCCGGATTCAAAAACCTATTAAAAGAAAATGAGCGAGACAACGAATTTGGCGTCACAAATGAACGAATATTATTAATGGAAGTAGCCAGTGTGAACCCTCAAACTTATGATCTTGGCCGTGAACAGCGAGTGAGGCAGAGGGGCAGAGGAGGGGGTCTGTGTCTGTGAGTGGGTAGTCTGTGGGCGATGTGAGACGGGGAATGGGGGGAGGAGGCAGTTAGGTAGAATGAGGCAGAGTAAGGCAGGGTCAGATAGAGTGAGGCAGGGTGAAAGAGTTAGGCAGAGTCTGTGCATGCCGTGAGGTAGAGAAGGTAATCAGGCAGGATGAAGCAGTAAGGCAGAGTCTATGAGTGATGTGAGCAAGGGAAGTGGTGAGGCAGGGAGAGATAGGGTAAGGCAGGGTCTCTGGGCAGTGTGAGGGGCAGAGGGAGTGTGTCTGTGGGCAGCAAGAGGGCGGGCCAAACGACGGACATTCCTAGCCACCCGCCCACCCCGCCCCGCCCTGCCCCGCCCTACATCCATCACCCATACCATCCCGCCGGCCTCGCAGCCAAAAAATAGTGTAGTGACCAGGGACATTCTTGACGCGGATCTGTGTGTTGGGCAATGGCGGGGCGGGCTTGCGTCTACGTTTATATTTTATTAACTCACTTATTTTTCTCCATCTCTGAATATTTATGGTGTCGTTGTGATATGTTTTGGTTTCGTTTCAGTGCATATCATTATAATTCTGATGTCGATAAATATGCTATTATATAACGAAGAAATAGGTGTGAGAAATGTCAGTGTTATGATAATTGTAAGAAACTTTCAATAATAATAATAATAATAATGATAATGATAATAATAAAACCAAGCAGACCCCTCAGAATCAAATCACAGTCAGAGAAGGGTGGAAAAGTCAGCCACATTAAGCCTCTATTTTAGGCGGAGCGGCAATAAACCAGGGATGAGGGATGTGATGTGGGGGGGATATATATCATCAGTCTTGCAAGGCCACCACGTCCAAGCACATCCCTACCCTGTGTCATATGAGAGAGAGAGAGAGAGAGAGAGAGAGAGATGTGACAAGGCGGACCAGCGCACCTGTTCCGTTTATTATATTCCGTGTGTGCCTGTGACATACGGTAGATATTTCCCCCGACCCGATTTTATGTTACAACCTTTTCTAGATTTGCGATAGATAGTCCTATTTCTTCCCTGCTTTGTTAATAATACACCCAGTCCTTGTTTACGATACACCTCTCTCTTTCTGATACACCTTTCCATTTACGATTAAAGTCTCCTTACACTATTTACGATACGCCTTTTTCCTTATTTATAGTGCACCGTTCTCCCAATTTGCGATACATCTCTCTCTGTCTCTCTCTCTCTGTACGATACACAATTTTCTTCATTTGCGATAAGTCTTTTCCCATTTACGTTACATATTTCTTCTGATTCACTTTATGCTTTTTTCTATACATGCATTACACCTTCCTACCTGATTTATTATTTGTTCCCGATATACGATACACTTTCCTTCCTGATTTGTCATGTACCTTTCTATTGATTTATATTTTTTTCTTCGCTATTTGCCCTTCTTTGTATAGAAGCAAAATTTTTCTTCCAATATGTTGTTTCTTTTTACGTAATTTACTGAGCTTTTCTTTTCAGTTGATAACACGTCTTTTTCACCAAGTAATGATGTAGCTTCTTCCAGTTTACGATGAATCTGTCTTCCGATTAACGTTACTTGTTTCTACCCATTAACGATACATCTTTTTCACATTAACGTTACTCCTGTCTCCCGATTTACGATACATCTTTCTCCCCGATTCACGAAGCATCTTTCTCCCCGATTTACGACACAATTAGCCAGCGGGAGTGTCAGGAAATCTTATCTACGCAACCAGTTTACATTTTCGATGATAATTCTTGAGTTTTTCTTCTCAGGGTGAACTAGGCTATACAGAGTTGCATTTTGTCATCGCTGCCATTATCGGGGGTTACGTTTATTATTATTATTATTATTATTATTATTATTATTATTATTATAATTATATGATTCACATAATTATCATTCCAATAATCAGATGCCATTAAAGTTTGGTAAGAATAAATTTAAGTTTAACCATCGTTGTCGTCTATGGATTTTCTGTTTCGTCTTTCAGTAAGCAAAAATTCATAGATTAACCTCGTTTTGATAATGAAATAAAGGTTTTAAATTTGTTAACTGAAGCATGAATATATGTTTCGTCACTGAAATCACTAACCAGGATTTTCTTCTTCTGTATAAGTGAGAGTTGAATATATGATTTGCCATCTGGAAAATAATTTGATTTTCCTCTTCCTCTCTCTTGTGAAATATGTAGGTACGTTTTATCATCGCCATTATAGTCAGTGTGTGTGTGTGTGTGTGTGTGTGTGTGTGTGTGTGTGTGTGTGTCGTCAGGTGGACTGTGAATTTACTGTATCATCGCCCCAATAATCGTAACGTTTTTATTTTTACACGATTTTAAGTGAGTTGTGAAGTCGCGGCCAACCCGTTCAGAACGAGGACGAATTTTCCGACTTATTCTTGATATAGACTCACAGATTTTTACAATTTCCCAGGGATGTCTCGTTGATAAAGGGTCTGAAGGAAATACGAAACATCTCCAGGTAAGCTTCTTCTAGTGTATATACAATAGCCATTAGTTTCCAGTGTTAGACAACGAAAACGTCATGTAAAGAGAGTTGAAATCTACACGTCTGGAATCAGATCTTTTCATGCGTCTTTGGGTGAGCTGCGATACCGTCACTTACATGTTCTTCCTACCGCCAGGGGTAAATTACTTTGCATAATGATATCAATTACATTAGGAGTGAATTTTCGGTCTGGGGAAATTAGAAAAGAGCAATCGTTAACTCATTCAGTACGAGAGGTGTATGCTAAGCTGGATAAAATCATCTGAAGTGACAATAATAAAGTTAATAAAATAAAGTGTTTTCCTAGTTGTAACATTGATAAGAATCCACGATTTCTGGGGATTTGTTATTTTTCGTTTTATCTTCCCCACAGTTATCATGGTCTTCGTTTCAGTTTTTCGCCTTTACTTGGGGTTTAAATCACGTCAACTCCCGTGAATTGTGTATGTGTGTGTGTGTGTGTGTGTGTGTGTGTGAGAGAGAGAGAGAGAGAGAGAGAGAGAGAGAGAGAGAGAGAGAGAGAGAGAATAAATACGCTGATCATTTATTTGGGATATCAGAGTTAGCCCGAATTGTGGGAATGAGGGAGCTCTTTGTGTGTGTGGGGAAATTAGTGATCCCAGATGATCCCTGTTCCCCATTATCACTGGCATCTTATAATAGTTTCCCGTCCTCTCTCTCTCTCTCGTTATTTGCTCAGTGCCAGAGTGCCATTTGTTAACGCTTGGCACCGGCTGTGACAATGTTGCTTCCTTCACGCCATGTCGCAGAGAGAGAGAGAGAGAGAGAGAGAGAGAGAGAGAGAGAGAGAGAGAGAGAGAGAGCCTTGCTTGTTGTTAGCTCGCAGTCATCCGGACAGACTCCACTATCCTCCTTTTTGAAGACAGGGAGTTAAGAGACGATTATATAATCGGGCAAGGGACTGGTTAAGGTAGTACCACCACCTGAAGGCGTCCCAGTCCAGCACACACACACACACACACACACACACACACACACACACACACACACACACACACACACACACACACAAAGCCTAGTTGTAATATGATCGCTAAAGCATCCTTATCACATTGTAAAATCCGAATTAGCTACTTACTATGATTATGATGGCCCTTGATATTTTTCCACGATTGATTTATTCTTTTTTTTAAGGGATTCCGCACTGTGTCTGGCTTATTAATGTGAACAGGGAAGGAAAGCCGAGACTGTAGAAAAAAAAATGTGAGAGGTGAAAAAGAAAACAAAGTGAGTAAGGTGGCAGAGAAATAAATGAAGCCGGGCACAGGAATAGACGGACAACGGACGGTGAGATGGGGGAGGGGTAGGGGGAGGTGGGGGAGCATAGGCTGAGGGAGGTGGAAGGGGTTGAAGGGGAAGGAGTGGGGGATGGAGGGGAAGGGAAGGGAAGGGAAGGGAAGGTGTAGCCAGGGGAAGTATAGGCTATAACACAAACCACAGTCACCATCACCACCAACTGAAGCTTGTCTGGCGGTATACACACACACACACACACACACACACACACACACAAACACACACAAACTAAAACTTGATCACCCATCACGAAGAATCACTCCACTTTACCACAATCTCTCCGCGGGGATGTTCCACTTTTGAGGTCTGTGGGTCTTGTGTCAGGCTGCCCTCTCTCCGGCCCATATATATCACTGCCCAGCCACAGCACAATGACCTGTTTCACTGCCATGGAGTTTCCGGGTGTTAGACTGGCCTCATTTTTCTCAAGGTGCATTTTAGGTTAGGCGTTAAGTTTAAGTTTTCCGACTACTGAGGCATCCGCGAAACAACACGAATTTTTGATGACGTCACATTTACAGTGTTCAATGTAGGCCGTGCTGTCGAGGGGGAGGCTGCAGACGGCATCTCCGGGACATTTTCCTTCATTTAGGGTAAGTAATATGTACAAAAACTCGTAATATCTTAATTTAGACGAGGTTAATATGCACGTAAGCCAGTGTGGGTTGATTTAAGCCATGAGGATAGGTGTAATATGAGTTAGTTTGAACAAGAGCCGTTCAGTGGGGGAAGGAATGCTGATTGCTATCCTGGGAGATTTTTCTTCATTGAATGTAAAGTATATGTTAAAATAATCACTATATATTAACTTAGAACATTCTGATATGGAAGTGAGTAAGCATGGATGGACCTAAGCCAGGATGAAAGGTGTCATTTTCATGCCACACCATACTCTCACATCCATATGTTAACGTTGGCACAAACACTCCCTCATGTAAGTCTCGTGCAGCTGCATTACTCAAGCCTCTGTTTCTTATCAAGGCCTTCATTGCACCAGCTACTTTACTTCCTTGTGTCACTCTACTTTCAACTTCTTTTGCACATTTTCCTCTCCTTTCAATCACTGTACTCAGGTATTTGAACTCTCTTTCCAATTCCAGTCTCTCTCCATTCACTGTAACCACACTGGAAGTCACCTTCTCTCACAATAACCATCACTTTACTCTTTTCTCCATTTACTCTCAAGGCACGACGTTCACAGACATCAGCAAAACTCTGCACTAGCCTACAAAGTTCTTGTCCGGTACTTGTAAGCAGTACTACATCATCAGCATACAACAAATTTCAGATATCCCATCCATCATCATTCATTACCAACGCCATACCTTTCTCCATTACTCGTGTTTTTACTTCTCTCATCACTGGTAGACTGTATGGCGGAGGAGACCTGGGTAAGAGGGAGGGAGGAGAGGGTACATAGGTAAAGGGGAGACGTGAAATGCAGGGTTGAGATGAGAGACAGGGTTGGAGAAGAGACATGGCAGGTGTGGGGTGAGAGACAGGGGGCAAAGGTGAGAAAGAACGGAGTAAGAGGGAATTAGACAGTTAAAGGGTGGGGACGAGAGACAGGGTTAGGGGTAAGGGGGGAAGAGACAGAGTGAAAGACAATAGAGGGTGGTGGGAGAAGAGATTGTGGGGGTGAGGTTAGGAGACAAGAAGTGAGGGGGACAGGGGTGAGTTGTGGAGTGAGGGGTGAGAGGGAGAAACAAGTGAGGGGGTGGAGGTAAGGGGTAGAAGGGGTGAAGGGTTTAGGGGGGGAAGGCAGGGTCTGGGTACTGATGACATCTTCACCTCGACACAACATTAGGCCACCTCTGCCGCATTCTCGACCACCCAACCCTGACCAAAGGCGGAGATGTAAGCTGTTTGTGAGTTTATCAGTATCAGTCACCATATTTAACCGTGTGTGTGTGTGTGTGTGTGTGTGTGTGTGTGTGTGTGTGTGTGTGTGTGTGTGTGTGTGTGTGTGTGTGTGTGTTACTCCAGCTAATGCCAAGCGATTTTATTCAGGCGAGAGTGAAGTGAAGGAGTCTAAAGAGTAAATTGCCTTTTCTTTTAGAGTTGACCTGTTGATGAATGTGTATATTTTTTCCCCTCTTTTTTCCTGCCAGTCAACAGGGCCGTAAAACAGAGAGGCACTAAAATATCGGTGAGCTGGTTGACCGAGGAGCTCCTTCACGGTATTCGGGAGCTGCTGGCGCCGGACAGGAAGCCCTTCGCGTCAACAGCGCCCCGTCGTCCATCACCGCCACCACCCACGACTCTTCTCGCTCACTCACTTTCTTTTTCTCACATACACTTCACTTTCTTCCTCCTATACGTTTCTTTCTCATCTCATATTTCCTTTCCTCACTCACTCTTTTTTTTTCCCCCCATACACTTCTTTTCTTTCCTCCCATCCATGTCTTTTTATTTCTCCTATTTCCTTTTCTCACTCACTTTCATCCTCACCTATACACTTCTTTACTTCTCACATTTCCTTTGCCTCCTAACTCATTTACTTATCTTCTTTTCCTTCCTCCCCTCCATCCTTTCCCCTCATACACATCTTTTCCTTTCTCACATTTTTTTCTTTCCTTCTAGACGTCCCCCTCGCCCTCTGCTTTCTCATTCTCCTTCCTTTTCTTTCTAATAAGCTTTTTCTTTTCTCCCTCCATCACCACCTCCATCATTTCCTCTGCTTACTCACCTGCCTTACTTTTCTCATACTGCTCTCACTCCTTCCCCACCTCCCTCATTCTTCTACTTTACTCTCACTCTCTTCCTCTGTTCTCTCCCACTCTTCTTTTTTTCTCACTTTTCTTCTCCTATCGTCCCTCGCTTCTATCCTTTCCGTCCCACTCTTCTCCTTTGCCAGTCGCTTCTCATCTCCCACCCTTCTCAATCTTCTCCTTTCCCTCTCTGTCTTCTCCAACTCTTCATCTCTCTCGCCTCCTCCGGCTCTTCATCGCACTCGCCTACTCCTACTCTCCAATTCTCCTGCCTTCTCCTCCTGTCCACCTCACTCTCTTCCTCTTCCTTTCCTTCTCCTCTTTCCCCTCACATTTCTACACTTCTTCAGCTGTCTTGGGGTGGAGCGTCGGGCATTTATCATCAGTGTGTGACCGTGTTCCGTCAAGTTACATAAGAAGCTGTAGGATAATTTGTTGACATTCTGGTTGCTTGCAGTGGCTGGCTGGCTGACTGTGGAGGAAGGGTCTTGTGCCTCTTGATCTAAAAAAAATTCATTGGTTCTGTTATATTAAGTGATGTTCTCTTCCTGTATATTTATTTATTTATTTATTCATTTATTTATTTATTTATTTATTTATTTAGAGAGAGAGAGAGAGAGAGAGAGAGAGAGAGAGAGAGAGAGAGAGAGAGAGAGAGAGAGAGAGAGTCAGTCTGTTGTGCTCTTATAAATGGATCAACAAGGCTAATGGATATATTTGTATCTGGGCATAAAAAGGGGCAATGGTACTCTTTTTTTTTTTTTTACTTTTTTTTTCTTTTTACACCCATAGCCAGTCTCTGAGTCGGCCGTAAACTTCACACATTACCTGTCACACGGGCAGGTCTTGCTCACATATATGCCCTCTCATAAACACTTACCTCGCCACCAACGCACATAAGGAAGCCACACACGTACACATAGGATTGCGACACACACACACACACACACACACACACACACACACACACACACACACACCGTCTAGCCTAAGTGAGTGTGACGCGCCTCAGGATGATGAAGAGTAAGAGCATAGATCATATTGTTTTATCCACGACCAGACGGCACTGAGAGACCTGGCAATGAAGTGTGTGTGTGTGTGTGTGTGTGTGTGTGTGTGTGTGTGTGTGTGTGTGTGTGTGTGTGTGTGTGTGTGTGTGTGTGTGTGTGTGTGTGTGTGTGTGTGTGTGTGTGTGTGTGTGTGTGTGTGTGTGTGTGTGTGTGTGTGTGTGTGTGTGTGAGAGAGAGAGAGAGAGAGAGAGAGAGAGAGAGAGAGCGCAGCCTCCGTTAATGAATGAAACAGCAACAGGCGCGTCTTATTTAATCCACTTCTCTGGGATCAAAACCTCAATTATTAACCCAGCAGTGGCATCCTCGACCTCTTGGTACCCTCGCAACACCAGGGGCCACCGATCGTCATCATCATCATCATCATCATCATCATCATCATCAATCATCATCATCACCCACCCCGAATAAAACCCTCCTTCCCCTCCACCTCCATTGATAAAGCTTGACGTATAGAAATAATTTTGGGTTTCTTTCCCTCGCGAGACAATAAATCGAGACGCGGTGTCGGAGGGGGCCTCGTAGTGCGCCCGGACGTGATTCAAGGGCCAGGCAAGGCTTTATGAGTGGATATTTATACACGGGAAGACCTGGGTAGCCACCATGAGGCCGCCTCTGATGATGGCGACGACGGGGAGGGAAGACGAAGGTGAGGAAAGGGGGGAAGGAGGGGGAGATGAAAGAGAGCTGGCGGTAAGAATGGAGGAGGGGAAACAGTAGAGAATGAAGGAAAAACATGGGTGGCTGTGAGAATGGAGGAGAGAAGGGGTGGTGGTAAGAACGGAGGAGAAATAGGGATGATGGAGGGATTGCAGAAAGAAAGAGGGTAGCGGAGAGAATGGAGAGGAAAATGGGATAACAGTGAGTGTGGAAAAGAAAGAGGGGAGGCGGAGAGAATGGAGACAGAAGAGGGGAAGCGGGGGGAAGGGAGGAGGAGAGAGGGGAGGAGACGAGGATGGGTGAATGCCTTAAATATGTGAGGCGTAGAATGGGTGGGAGACAAAAATAAGCATTAATGAGAAAAAAGACGAAATAAGGTGCAGTGAAGACACCAAATAAGAGCAGAGGAAAGTGATAAAGGAGACAAAACAAGGAGCAGCGAATGATTACAAGAAGAGAGGAAGACAGAGGGCATTAAAGGGTAGTAGAGAGGACACAAATTATGATCGGTGAAGGGTAATAAAAATGAGGCAAATAAAGAGCAATGAAGGGTGATAAGAAGAGAGATAAAATAAGTGCCAGAGAAAATGGAAATATGGGACACAAAATAAAGACCGATGAAGGTGGAAAAGAAGGGAGAAAAAACACGAAAATTTACAAAAAGAAAGAAATACAAAGCAGTGAAGAGTGAAAATAAAGGAAACAAAATAAATAGCAGTAAAGATCAGTAAAAAAAAAATGCATAAAGAAACCATATAAAAGAAAATTATTTAATTGGAATAAGGAATATGATTGGCCTAAAATTTATAACAGAGTAAGAAGAATATGATTACTCACAGGAAGTTATTTTGTCGGTGTAAATCGCGAGTCTAGTTTAATGTGTAGTTTTTAAGATTAGATTTGAGGGCAACAGATTTGGGAAATTATAAGGAAAGTTGGACGTGGTGGAGATAGATAAGAGAGCAAAAAGAAGAGCTAGAGAGAGAGAGAGAGAGAGAGAGAGAGAGAGAATGGATGGGAGGGTGTCGGGGTCTCTTGTGTTATGATGTGTGTGTGTGTGTGTGTGTGTGTGTGTGTGTGTGTGTGTGTGTGTGTGTGTGTGTGTGTGTGTGTGTGTGTGCTTATAAATACCACCCCGCCCTCCCGGAAGCACGGACACACCCACACCCCCATGTGTTGTGGTGTGTTCTTTCCCCTCCCCTCGCCACAGCAGCCACGCCCCCCCCTCCCCTCTCCCTCTCCCCACATCCCTCACACCCCCGCCCCTCTCCCCTCCCACCCATCATTCCTGCCGTCTACCGCCCCCTCCACCACCAGCCCCCCCTCTTTCCTTGTTAATATTTGTTTTGGTTGTCTGTGTCTCTGTCTCGATGTCTGCGTAGCTGTATCTTTTTTCTGTTTTAACTCTCTCTCTCTCTCTTTCTCTCTCTCTCTCTCACACCTACTTCATGTGTTCATATTCTCTGCCTTTCTCTTCTCTTCCCTTGTTCTTTTCCTTTTGCTCTTCCATTTTCTTTACCCTGTCCTCCTTTCCTCACTGTTTGCATCCCGTCTCTCATATCTTCATTATTTTCACCTCTTATCGTTCTGACATCTCTTCTCTGTTCTGATATTTTTTCTGTTTCTTTATCCTTCCTGCCCTGATCTCTTCTTTTTCCTATCTTATCGTTTCTTTTTCTCTTCTCTTTCCTACCATTCACTTTTCTTTTCCTCACTTCTCTTGTCTTCTCTTCCCCTTTCTACTGTCCCATTCTCTTGTCTTTTCCTCCTTTCTCTTCACTTTTCTTCTCCCCTTTTCTCACCTCTTGATTTCTTTCTTCCTGACTTATTTCTCTTCTCTCCTCTCTTTTCCTCCCCTCTCTTTTCCTCTCCTCTCCTCTCCTCTCTTTCCCTCTCCTCTCCTCTCCTCTCTTTTCTCTCTTTGGTCATGTTTTCACGGGGTTGACAGGAGATAAAGCCGAGGGGGAGAGGGGAGACGTTTTTCTTCCCTAAATATACTAAATGAATGCTTTGGGAGAATTTATGTACAATTCCGTGGTATCTGCTCAGCGAAATTTAATACTGTCATAAGAGTTAATTTATGTGTGTGTTCCTTTGCACGTTGTGTGTGTGTGTGTGTGTGTGTGTGTGTGTGTGTGTGTGTGTGTGTGTGTGTGTGTGTGTGTGTGTGTGTGTGTGTGTGTGTGTGTGTGTGTGTGTGTGTGTGTGTGTACTAGCTTTAATACCCTATTTAACATCGCACTGTAACTTAAGCACTATAATTCAAGGTTGCAATGAAGCTTCTGTAACTTCCCCTTTTTTTCTAGTGCGTTTTTCGGTCTGTACACAATAACATCTCTAAGCATTCACTAATTAGCCTAAGCAGAGTAGACAGAGAGAGAGAGAGAGAGAGGGAGTGAGAGAGGGACGTGCAAAGTGTGTGTAACTCTATCCGTCCTAGCCACTTGTAGTCTTAAGTGTACTGAAGTGGTGTAGGGGATGAGTCAGAGTGGTAGCCTCACTCTCCTCAACTTACAAACTGGTAGTGCCAAGTGCCGCCCTTGTCCCCTTACTCACTTACTTATCTACCCCCCCCCCCGTCTTTATTTGCGGACTCATTTTCCCTCACTTAATCACCTTCGTCTTACTTGCTTATTTCTTCTGCCGCCCCCCCCCAAAAAAAAAAAAAAAAAAAAAAAAACACTCGTCACTCACTTAATCACCTTTTTCTTTACTTGCTGACTCACACTTGGCTCACTTACTCTTTCACTCTTGCTTTTACATACTTACTCATCTCTGTCTCACTTGCTCATTCACCTCTGCCTTATTGCCTACTTATCTTGCCTCACTTACCCACGTACATACCCCTGCTTTCTTGCTGACTCACATTTACCTGATTCGTTTACCTTTTCCTTCCATGGTTACTCATTTACCCCAGTGTCTGTCGTCCTCATTCACCTCTGCCTTAGTAGCCAGCCATTCTGCCTCAATCATTCGTCACCCTACTTTGTCACCCCTATCCACTTACCTCAAACTTTTCTTACTTCCTCATTCTACTCTACTGTATTTCCTCACTCACTCTGTCTCTCATTTATCAACGCATTACGTGCTTACTCTCTCTGCTTCACATATTCACCCATGCCTTACTTATCACTCTTGCCTCACTCATCTGCTGGACAAATCTTGAACCTCCTTGCTCCATACCACTTAATCAGTTACTCATCCAGCCACACTGACTCACTACTTACCCATCCCACCTCAATTACTCACTCACTCTTGTCTTTTCTGAATCATCACTCGTCTTACTGACTCTCGCTACTCTTATTCACTCACTCACCCTCGCCTTCCCTAATTATTTATCACCGTGGATGGATGTGTGACCCATTTTTACCGTGGATTCTGTCGGTAGTTCTGGTAATTTTGTACTTTCCTTTTTCTCTTTTCCTCCCATCCCATATAAGCAGGAAAGTAGGGCTTACAATGATGATGATGATGATGATGATATCTTACTCTCTCCACCTCAGTTACTCTCACTTCACATCAGTTATATTATACACACTGCCTCTTTCATTCAAGCTCATCCCACCTCTGTAGACACTAACTTTTGCTGTCCGGCTCTACATTCGCAATCGTTACTTCTCGTATAATTTTTAAATAATCTTACTTGCTTTACCCAAGGATCTTTTGTTGATCACGCTTATATCACTCTTCACATGTCTTACTTCCAGCTCTTTAACTCACCGTTCTCTTACTTATTCTCCCCATATTTCATTTATTGAACTCTTTCATATCCCTAGCTCTTACTTTCAGCGAGACTCAACTCTTATTTTCAACTGTCTTACCTATAGACCTCATTTAAACTCTTTTAATTCGCAGCTCTTTCATCTGCTTCACTCACAGTTCGTAACCATCAATTAATTTTCTGCACAACAGTTCCCTCCTCAAGTCTTTAATTCACAAATATATTCTCAATCTTATCAGTTTTATTTTTCTTGCATATATCTCTTACTCTGCTAATTTTCCAGTTGCTATTTTATCAACAACTCTCACTCCGTTTTCTACATTTCTCACTCTCCTTCTCTCTCATTATTTCTCTCTTTTTCCTCCTGCCTCCTCCTTTCCCTCTCCCTTAATCATTTTTCTCCCTCATTGTCCTCCTCCTTTCCTCCTTTCTTTCCTTGTTCATTTCTCTCCTATTTCTCCTTCCTACTCGTTCTTCTGCCTACCCTCCCTTCCCACCCCTTGCCTCTCCTCTCCCTTCACTCCTCCCTCCCTGTTCCCCTCTCTCTCCCTCCCTCCCAGTTCTTCTCCCTCCCTTCTCCCACCTCTCCCTCCCTTCCCGTTTCTCCCACATTATGACAGTATTATTTCTCTCACCCTCATTTGTTTCTCGGGAGGAAGAATTTCTGGGAATCGATTGCGACGTTTTGGTAGTGTCAGCTGGTATGATTCTTGTGTTTGTGTGTAGCTGGGGGTGAGCGCGCGCACACACACACACACACACACACACACACACACACACACACACACACACACACACACACACACACACACACACACACACACACATTCAATCACTCACTTTCCGATCTGAACATTCTTCCCACTCCCCATTCCCAATACCTAAACACATGCACGCACGCACGCACGCACGCACGCACGCACACACACACACACACACACACACACACACACACACACACACACACACACACACACACACACACACACCATTTCTTTCTGGGAACATGCGTAATATGCAAACATGTGTCATAAACAGCTTAAGGGGAAGCGTAGTCATGATACCAGGAAGACATATCAGATTAAGCAGAGGGGGTGAGAGAGCAGGAGAGTGGATCCCTGCTTAACCCTTTTAGTACGAGAGTTTTTGATGGGTTGAATACAGCAGGTCGGTGGTATGAAGATTGAAAAAAAAAAAGGTCGATATGCTGAAAGGGTTAGTCCTGTGTGTGTGTGTGTGTGTGTGTGTGTGTGTGTGTGTGTGTGTGTGTGTGTGTGTGTGTGTGTGTGTGTGTGTGTGTGTGTGTGTGTGTGTGTGCCCTTAAGCAGCAGTGAATTGATTTTTGCTTGCGTGAATCTGTCATATTGCGTAATGCTAGTTTCATAAGGTCTACTTCGCGCGCCAAACCCCGAGATTTTACTTATGCAGAAGAAATTATTTGCACGATTAAGACGATCACTTCATGAGCAAAGTACATTATTCATTGCATTAATTTTTTTCCACTTAAAATTGACGATTCTACCCTTTTCATTCTCAGATTTGCGGAAGGATGCCTACCCCGAGGATCATTTTGGCCATATTAAGAATGGATAGGGGAGAGCCTGTGAATCATGGCAGTTTGTAAACGAAGGTAATATAGAATTAGTTTAGGCACTGCAAAGAGGTATAGTAAAAAAATGGACATGACATGGCGGGACAGGACAGAACAGAAAAGGATAGGTCACACAGGACACGAGAAACCATGGCACAACAGGACATAGCAGGACAGTACAGGGCAGGGCAGGACAGGACATTATCTAGTACAGATCAGAGGCAGAGAATAACAGAGGAACGCAGAGCAGGGAGGAGTAAGGGAAAATCGGGCAGGGCGTGGGAGCTTGCAGAAAAGGCAGGGCAAGATGGGACCGATCAGAGGAAAAACGGGTAGAGCACAGCAAGGGAGGGCAATGCAGAGACGAGGGCAGTGTGTGAGTGAGGGAAGCAAAAACAGACTAGAGGAGGAGAGTGATGTAAATTGAAGAGGACGTGAAGGGAGCAGCAATGGGGGCCGCACAACCTTATCACCCTCTTGAGTCGCCTGCCGTGATGGGTATGGTGACGGTGGTTTGGTTTTAGGTGTGGGTATGTCACTAGGGAAAGTGATTGTTGTAATGCACGATCGGGCACACACACACACACACACACACACACACACACACACACACACACACACACACACACACACACACACACACACATGTAGGAGACTTATTAGTAATTTTTCCTTAGCCAGTGATTTTATATATAACATACTGCACGTTATTTTTGCCTTCTAAGTATGAACACAATTTGCATCAGTACCACACAAGAGGATTATAGGTTCATGGAGGTGGTGGTAGAGTGGATATAGGAGTGGGCTGCTGTTGGAAAGGACGTAATATCGATCGCAGGCTCGGGTAGGGATTAGTTTATGGATGTGAATTTTGCTAAGGTGGTCTTTACTGATCTTCAAGTAGACTCACCGACATAATAGATACAACCCCCCCTTCCCAGCACCATAACACCAGTCCCGAATGACCCTCAGTATCGACGCCTTAGTATCGACGGTGACCATTAGTGCCGAAGAAGTGACATGTGAAAATATTTGACACGCAGGAGGACTGTTGGACCTCAGGGAACAGGCTGTCTTATGTATTTGCAGAGTCGGTAGCATGAAAGGAAAAAGAGACAGGCCAGAATACGTCACTGGGGATGAGGTGTTATGAAATTTCTTGAGCCACTGAGACTATGATCCCCTGTCACCGCGGAGAGAGTTAGGGTGAGCAGATGCCCGTCTTAGGAACTCTTGTAACTGTCACCACACTCACCGCTGCTGTCTTACATTATGACGGCTGACATACCCTCCTCCCCGTTCACCTTCCTCACTTCCCCGTGTTCTTGTGTTCTTAATTTTGTGAGTTCGTGAGGGTCTTTTTGTATATTTAAGAGTAGTGAAGCTGGGAGGGGCCTTTCACCCGCAATGGACTGACTCAGGCTGATGATGATGATGGTGATGAAGATTATATAATGATGTCTTAACTGTATTGGGGTTTATTGAGACAGCTTCGTTTGCTTTTTTTTTTTTTTTACTCTGTGTGTGTGGACGTAATGCAAATCATTTGGGGCTGATCAGAAAAAAAAAAAGGGATCTTTTAATTTTTTTCTTTGTAATTTTCCCTTACCAAACATGACTACAGTAGCTTCCAAACAGCACTGTCTTGTCTGTTTATTGTGACACCAGTTGGTGAGCCCAGCATAGAAAACGTCAAGGACAGAGAGGGCAGAGAGGAAAAAATATAAAGAAAAATAAGATAATAGTAAGGCAAACAGACAAGAGTGGCAAAGGAAGAAAGAGAAAGACAAAGAAAGAAAGTCTGACGGACAAAAAAAAAAGGCACAGACAATAACAGAAAGCAACAGAGAAAAACAGCAGCTGAGAAGATGAAACAGGAAAAGAAGATAAATATAGAAAGCTGAAAACATGCCAGAGGGAAGCCTTCATTTTTGCAAGGGCGGTATGTTGTGTCTTGAGGACGTTCATATGGGTGGCACTACAACACACGAGGAAGCGATTGTATCTCACCTGAACTGTTAAAAGTGTTGGTAATGTACACGCTCACGTACCTGTGGATTTAGTTAGCTACACACACATACACGTGGATATGTTTGGTCTTGGCAACACATACACACATACATGCATACAGACATACATACCCGTGGATTTGTTGACGCTGTGTATCATGTAGGTATTTTTAAATTAAGGCACGTGTACTCTTATAATCACTTCTTGCATAAGGTGTAACATCGCAAAAGACGACTGCCATTATCCTCTCTTCTTAGGTTTTTATATCGAGCTATCTGTCAATCTATCTATCTGTCTGTCTGTCAGTCAGTCTGTCTATCTTTCCATCTATGACACTACCAATCTGGGATGATACGAATTAGTTCACTGCACTCAAACCACAATCTGCAAGACCCATTTTCAAAGGTTATCATTCCCTGCCCCAGCCCCACTGTTCTGTAGATATCTAGCTCATGATACCCATTCCTTTGCACACCACACTCATTTCTTTTACTCCCCCTTTGGACGATTTCTTGGCACGACACAGGTATTAATTTTGGACGAATGCGCGTGTTTCCTAATATGTATTATGGCTGCACCTTTAAGAGAAATTTCATCCGTTTTCAGAAGTAATGATTCCAGTTTTTGTTACATATTCTGCAAGACCGTTACAGAGAACAGTTTTATTTTTTCCAGGAAGAGTGCATCGTTGGCATGGATCTACTGCTTTTTCTGATTTGTTCCCGTTTATGCTGTAAAATTTTGACCGTGTGGAATTACTTCTGAGAATTCTTTATTTTCCTGGTAGCAATAACGGTGCTTGCGAAATGTATCTTTTACTGGTATGGTTCCTCTTACTCTCTCAATTCACACACACACACACACACACACACACACACACACACACACACACACACACACACACACACACCGTTCAGTTAATTCCCCTCACTTTCCCTAACACATCGCATTGCTTCATTTTTAGTTCCTCTCACTTTCTCCTCAGGTCCCCCCCCTCTCTGTCCCAGATCCTATTACTTTTCTCTTGTTTTTCCGTTCTCTCTTACCCCTAGTCTCACAGTCTCTCTTATCTCCTCTCACTTTCCTCTTACCCCCACCCCTCTCTTTCTCGACTGGTTCTCCTTAATTCTCCTCCCCCACACAACTCTCTTCCTTCTTTTCTTTTCTTTTTTTTGCTTATAATATTCTCCTTGCTCCTTTCTCTTCACCACTCACTGGATACTCCTCGCGGTCCATCTTTCATTCTCCTCCGTTCTACTCTTCACCTCCTTTAGTATGTTTCCTTCCCCTCTATCACTCCAACACTCCTCTTTCTCCCCTGTTTCCTCCACCCCTAACATACCTGTCTCTTCTACTCTTCCCTCTCTCCACCATCCCATGTTTTCTTTATTTCTCTTCCACTCTACCCTCCTCGCATATCCCCCCCTCCCCCGGTCACCCTTCCCTTCTACTATCCGGTGCATACCCCCTACTCCACCACTCTGCCTCCCCATTGCTGGTTTTTCCCCTTCTCTTCTTCTCTCCCTCTTCAATATGCCGTCTCTTCCCCCTCCCTACCTTTCCTCCCTCTCTCCAACACCATCACATAACCCTCCCTTCCCCCACCACCACCTCCTCCTCTGCAGCAGCTCCTCCGAAGCCCTCAAGAAAAGTGGTCTCATCGTGTTTGTTGTCCCTCTGATTTATTTCATCGCTCATATCCCTCCCGCGCCATGACCTCTACATCTTCGAGAAATTTCAATACAGGCTCCTGGGGGCCTGGGGCATGTCTGTGCGTTCCCGGAGCCTCGAACCGGCGCGCTATACATACAGCCCCATATCGTCTTGTTTACACGCCCACCCTCCCGCCCGTGCCACCTCCTTCCGCCCTGATATATAACCAATGCCCTTTTTTATCCGCGGCAGAAAAAGCTCGTTTGTTCCGAATATATTTCCACGGGATCTGCGTCTCGCGCGGGCCCGGGTATTCATCAGTTTCCCCCGAGCGCCCCTGGATGTTATGTTTATGGGTGAGGTAATGACGGCGGGCCAGCCAGGAAGCGGGCCTCTGTGTGTGTGTGTGTGTGTGTGTGTGTGTGTGTGTTTTCGATAGCTTTGGGGTTCATTTGATTGTACTGCTTTTTCGTCTCATGATTGTTGGTAGAGATTCAGTAAAGAAAGAGAAGACAAGCCCTCATGTTTTTAGGGAAGAAAATTTAATGAATGATGTATGAAATGTGAAAATAATCAGAATTTAGACAAAGGAAAAATTGATGAAGTGGGGGAAGTTTAGGATTTATTTACTTTGTGGTAGGTCGTCACAACCACCATCCAGTCACTTGATTTAATGCTACCTTCGGGGGCTCTGCACTAAGTGATAAGCCAGGTGATTTCTTATAACCAGGGAACCCATTTAGTACGTAGTATAGTAACAATACAACCCCCATTTGGACCTCTGGTGGTTTAGTGGGTTAAGGTGATTGTACTGGATGTTGCTCTTAAAGGCTCGTATCCAAGGAATGACTAGGATTTACTGCTTACATAATGCCGTCAGTAACGAGGGACTGGTCACTTGCTTTAAATTTCTGAAGTGAGTAGCCTAGCCCTGGGTTTTACGCTCCTGACAGGATGGTAAAGAAATGGATGATGGATTGATGAGTGGTTAGTAAGGAGAATGGGGGACTGGGCTTTAACCCTTAAAATCCGGGTTGGGTCATACGAGGGGTTCTCTTGATGTATACTGGGTCGGATCACATGACTAAAAGAGCCTCACGCAACCGGTGACATCATGTGATACTCACCATCGCCCCTGTTGATCAGAGTTTTCTGGGCTACGTCGTATGTAAACAAACTTGCTGGTACAAAATTTCCGGGTTTTGGGATTTTTTTTTTAATTTTCGAATTTTATGCTTAAATATTACATAAAAATGACTCATAAATCATAATATAAATTTCTATAGACAAATATTTGCCTAAAATGCTTAAAAAATGAGTTGTAATAAAGGTAAACATGGCATTCATTTTTCACGTCTGCACACACGTAGAGCTTCGTCAGCGTGATTGTGTTTACTGTATTATGCGGTCGAAGGTAAATATTCATTCATCGCATTTGACACATGGTTTAGATGAGATGGATGAATTGGACAATAACCTGGAGAACTCTGAAGTGACAAGCGGACTCAGTGAAGAGGAGGGTGAGGATGACATCGGAAATTTCGTATGAGTTTCAGCCAGTGATACACTGAGCCTGTCAACTCCTGGGGTATAAGTGCATAGTGTAGGCGTAAAATGTAAGCTCTCGGCAGGTTTGGACTCTCATAGTGCTGACCAGGACAGTGACAATGGCAGTGAGGGGATAGGAGACAGTGGGTGATGGATTTATTGCCATGGCCGACGAGAGTGATGATGACTTAAGCCTCAGTGATAATGATGACCTCAGGGTGGGTGACATTAGTAGCCTTGCCAGTAGACCTAGTGATGTTTATTTACGTTTTGTGGCCTCCTGGATTATTAATGCTGTTTGCATGGGCAGTACCTTCAATAGTGGGTAAGTAAAATATATTTACATCCATCATCC
>NC_137046.1:60182411-60224911 GCF_032717465.1 Coenobita brevimanus | reverse complement strand
GCTCATCCCACACTAACGCGTCGCAGCTGCCTAATGGTGGAGAGGAGAGCGTCACCAACACACATTTCCTCGCGCATTTTTTCCTTTCACCCTCCCCTCTCTCAGCAGACGAAGGATATGGAAATGAATCCTTTTCTCCCTCCTCGCCATTCCCACCGTAACTACCTGACCCAACGCCTTTCCTTGCTTTGCTCTTCCCCTTTTTCTCCTCATGGCCTGATCCTTTTCTACTTCTCTTCTGACCTCCCCTTTCCCTTCCCCTTCACCTCACTAGACTTCCCCACGCTTCACCTGGCCTCCTCTACACCTTCTCTGGCTTTCCCCTTTCCCCTCATCTGGCCCTCCATTTTCCCCTAGCCTGACCCTTCCCTTTCCCCTCCCCTGACTTTCCCCTTCTCCTCGTCTTACCTTCCTCTTCCCCTCACCTGGCCTTCCCTCTTCCCTCCCCCTGACTTTCCCTCTTCCCCTCTTTATACTTCTTTTCCCCTCTCATTGCCTCTTTGCTGCCCTCTCTTGCCCTCCCTCCTTCCCTCTGTCACCAATATGGTACCTGTTTCGACATTTCCTCTCGCCTGACCTATCCTCACTTCCCCTCACACCAACCCCTCCCTTCTCATTCTTTCTCCTTACGCAAACCCTGTCCCTTCCCTATCTTCCTCTCACGCCGCTTCGTTCTCCACCTCCTGTCTTCCCCCTCACATCAGTTCCCTCCCTCCTCCTCCTTTTCGCTCATTCTAACGCATTCATTCCCCTCACACCGACACCTTCCTTCCCCTTCCATTTTCCTCACACTGGTCTCTTCCTTCTCCTCATGTCACCATTTGACCACAATCATCTCTTCGCATGACCTCTCTTCCCCTTCCATGATATTCCCTCATCTTCCCTTTTTCACCATCGTTTGCCTCCTCCTTTCCTTCCCCTTCCCTTCCCTTACACCAACCCTTTCCTTCTTCCTGCCTTTCTCCACATTAACCCATCCCATTCCTTGCACCAGTCCATCCCTTTCTTTCTCAACAACCTGTCCCTTGCCATCATACTATCCCTTTCCTTCCCTTCCATACCCCTCACACTGTCCTCATCCTCCTTTATCCTTCACGCCAGTCTCCCCCTTTCCATTTTATCTACCCTAACCTTTCCTTCCTGTTCCTTTCCCCTCACAGCCCTATCTGATCTGACACCTTCTCTCATCTAACTTCTCCCACTCTACATTTTATTCTTCCTTCCATCCCTCACACCAGCTTCTTCTTTCCTCCTTCCTTTCCCATTACACTAGCCTCTTCCATTCCCTCATACTAACCTCCCTTTCTTTCATAGTAATCCCTCCCTTCCTTCCATACTAAAGCATCCCTTCCTCTCACAGTACCCCCCTTCCTTCCTTCCTCTTCCTTTTCCGTCTCACTCTTTCCTCCCTTCCCACCATACCTGCCTCTCCCTTTCGCTCCCACAACCCTTTCTTTTCCATCTTTCCCCCTTAAACCTATTTATTCCTTCCCTTCCTTCATTTTATACCAACTGTCTCCCCTCTCTCTCCCTATCTCACACATCAGCCTCTCCCTGCCCCTACCTCCTCCTCCCCTTTCAAACCCTTTCTCCCCCTTCCCTCTCACACCACCACCTGACCCGACACCTCCCCTCACCTGACCTCCCCTCCTACTTCCCCTCGGGCCTGGGAAACCGCGTGAGGGGTAAAAAAGACGTGCGGAAAACGCGTGACACTTTAAACGAGCCGGAATGCCAAGCTGGGGGGGAGGCCGGGGAGGGGACGAAACAGTATCAACGGATGCAGCCATCTTGACGTGACCCCGGCCGACCTCACAACCCCCCCAGGCCTGAGAAAGTGAGAGAGGGAAAGGGAGAATGAGAAAGTGAGAGAGAGGGGAGGGGGTAGAGGCTGCGGCGGGAGATGGAAGGGGTGGGGGGGGGCTCAGATAAAACAGCTGTGTACGGCTGTTGTAACGGACGGAATTCTTGCACCGAGCAAAGAATGGTAATCGCTTTATTTAACTTATTTACTTTGCATGCAAGTTTGTTTTGCTGAGAAAATAATGAAATATTACACTGTTTTTCTTCGTATTGTATGCAAGCGTATTTTTTTATAGGTATAATTGTACAAAACAGCTTTAATTGTTTTGATATTGCGTATGTTTCCCTGCGTGTTGCATTAAGTGACAAGAAATGGTGGAAGTGTGGATTAGAACCCTCCTTCCTTTCCCTCTTTCTTTTACTGGTGGATGAATGGACCGACCATACCCCTAGTACAAATAGTCTCTTAGCTAGTTTGACATTAGAAGGGAGACGAAAATACAACACTTTCTTATTAATACCCTGAAAAAGATTCTTGCGATGAAAGCTTTACTCTTTGTGAACACGGGAAACTGGAAAAATAATGCTGTACTTTCATTCTGTCGTCTGCTGTAGCAAGAATGAAGCCAAAAAAGAAAAAAAAAATAGGTTACCAAATTCAGTGTGGGTAGTAGGGGATCCAACTCTATAAATACCAAACTCCACCTTCACAGGACAAGCTTCCCTTCCCGCGTAGGCCTCGGCATTTTTATTTACGAGTCTTGGCTCCAATTCATTAAATATTTCATCTTCAGCGTCACATACCCGCTAAAAATAAAAATAAATATAAAAAAATCCCCGTAATAAACCGCCCAGATATATGGAGGTCCCGGCACTGGCCTATAATAATTTTGGTTTATGGTGCGCCACGACCCTCATATATACTTAATGCGTTTTTCCGGACGAAGAATTTTTTTATCAATATCTTTGATGGCGACTAATAGGGGCCGAGAGACAGGGCAGCCACGGGGGGAAGTAACGACCAAGGAGGAAAGGAAGGAGGGAGAGAGGGAGGGAGTGAGTGAGGGAAGGAAGGAAGGAATGAGAGAACGAGGGAGGAAAGGGAGTGTGGTGAAAGGGAAGGAAAGATGAAAGGGAAAGGGAGTGAATGAGGGATGAGAAGAGGAAGGAGTGAAGAGAGTGTGGTGAGAGGGAAGGAAATTTGAGGGAGAGAGAGTGAATGAGGGAATGAAGGAAGATATGAGATAAGGAGGGAGGGAAAGGAGAGGGAAGGTAAGATGAGAGGGAGAGGGAGAAGGAAACAAGGAAGAAAAAATGGGAGGGAGGGAAGAGGGTGCGAGAGAGAGAAGGAAGGGAAGAAAGTAGGAAGGGAGAAAAAGAAGGGAAGAAGAAAAGAGAAGAGCCAGGGAAAAAAGAATGGCATCGGGGAGAGGAAAGGAGAGAGAAAGTGAGAGAGGAGGAGAGGAGAAGTTGGAACGAGGAAGGAAAAAATGAGGTCGAGAGGAAAAAGGAAGAAAGGAATGAGGAAAGGAGGAGAGAAACTGAGTCAGGAGGGAATGTAAAAGAGTGGATGGAGGGAAGAAAGGAATCAGAGAAGGAAGAATTGAGAGGAACAGGACAGGAGGGAAATAGTGTATGGAAGGAAGGAGAGAGGAGAGAGATGTGGGTAGGAAGAAGGAGGAAAAGAGAGTGAAGAGAGGAGGAAGAGTTAAAAATGGATGATGAGAAAGAAGGAAGAGGGGATCGGAAAGAACAGAGGGATGGCAGAAGAGGAAGTGAGAAAAACGAGACATATGAGAAAAATATTAGAAAGGGAGGATGAAGGTGGAGAGGAAGAATGGAAGGAGGGAAGAAGAAGGAGGAGACGCGTAGGGAGGAGGGAGAAGGAGGAGTCGGAAAGTCAGGGGGAGAGAGAGAGGTCGTGAAGAAAGATGAAAGAGGGGATATCAAGGCGAAAAAAGGAACGGGAGGGCAGGAAAAAGACGAGAGGAACATGGAGGCTCTTAGAAAACGAAGGAGGCAGAAGATTGTTGAATACTCTGTTTTCTTCCCACTCTTGTTTTACTTTCCTGTGGCTGTAGTTTATGTTTGACTGCTTAATCTTTTTACGGTGGATGAAATATTTGTAGCTGGAAAATACAGGAGAATGAACGAAGCGTGCTAGAGCTATTTAGACAGCAAATTTGTATGCCACTTTTGTTTCATAGATGGGAGATGGATAGTGAAACACATGTGGAATGATCCAAATATTAGATAAGTTCGTAATTTTACATATATTACATGATGCATATTATATTTCCATGACTGCGAAAATAAATTGAGAGTAGCAGAAGGTTAGATAAATTCTAGACATATCACATACAGTGACAGTGAATCGGTAAAATAGCCACGACGTTTGGTAAAGGGGATATGGAGCTATATATAAATAAAAAATAGTGAATATTCAGTATTTTGATGCAATACAATTTCAACAATGATGCATCATGATCAGTGCAGCAGATAAGGTGTTCCGCTGGGTTTCGTCATCCGTCTATCTTTTGTTGGCCTATGAGATTGCTCTGCGCATCTTAAAAAGCTTTATTTTATCTTCTGTGTCTTAATATTCTCTAACTTTCGACAGCGACGGAGTTTGCAGAAAAAGGACATACAAGAGAAAAACAGCTTGCTATATACAGGAGGTAGCTGACAATAAGGAGGTGGTGGGGAGCCTCACAAGTCCAGGAAGTAAGAGCTAAAAGTATATTCTAAACGTATCGACTAGTACACTAATTTAATATTTGTCAGTAGAATATTTGCACAGAATAAGGAGGACGTGGAATTTCCTGGGACAATAATTCATAAATCTTGAAGCTCGAGGACGTGTTAGTGTTGGTGTTAAGGCTGATTCTGGGAGCCTCTCAGTACAATGGCCTCAGAGGAGTGGCCCCAGGAAGCGGTTGCTCCATATCTGACATGTGTCCCTCATCCTCACACCACCACCACCACTACCCGCCCTCCCTTGCTGATGGTATCTTGGGTGAGAGAGAGAGAGAGAGAAAAGCAAGAGGACTGTAAACAACCTTCCCACTCCGTCCTTCAAGGCCTTGCTCCAGAAACCAGTTGTGGAGTATGAGTAGATGTCTGCTGGTTGTTTCCTAGATGCAGTAGATTTCTCGTTTTTCGATGTTACTGCAAAGCTCACTGAGGCTAAAAACAACAATGAACTTATAAATGGACAACCAGGCACGTGTTTTTTGTTTTGATTTACGAGTATATCAGAGCGGCGGAAGTAAGAAGGAGGTAAGAAGGTGGCAACTGTGAGGCGGTGGGGGAAATATTGTGACTCTCCTTTGCGACGCTCTTTTACCTTATCACTCAAGGACCTCCCTCCCCTCCACGTCGCCAGCCCCCTGTCCCCTCACCAACAGGAGCGGGGGAGTGGCAGAAATAGTCCCCCTGCCCACAAGCCTGTCGGAAATAGCAGGGTAATAACGGGGAGCTTCGAAGGCTTGAATGGAGGGGAATGTAATGGTGGTTGTCGTGTTTTCGTTTCCCTTTCCTTGCTCCTGGATCTCACCTAGTCCATTTACAGTCTTGGGATTAGGTTTGGTATGATAATGATGATGATTATGAGGAAAGGATGGGCAAGTGGCTCAGTCGGTAGAGAGATGGCCTGCAGTCCTAATGGACCCAGGTTCGAATCCTGGCTGGGGCAGGGAACAGTTTAAGGATTTGAATTTCATTAAATCAGGCTTTACTGATCTACCAGAAGACCCGCCGACATGTCATAAAAATACCCCTGCTAATACCAATACACCAGTCCTGTATGAGACAGCCCTAGCATGTATTCAATATGGACGGTGGGTGTTAGCGCCGAAGTGGTGACATGTAGGTGTATGGTATGTAGGAGGACTGCTGGGCCTTGATAGCAGGCTGGAAGCCTATGCCCAGAGTCGGACACATAAAAAAAAAAAAAGTACTGATGATGATGATGATGATACTGGGAAAGAGATATAGGCCAGTACTCATGATAGTGATGATGATGACGATGATGATGGTGATTTAGACGATTTCATTCAGCTTAGAGGTTTTTCGAACTGGGAGATTTAGTTATGGCCCTGTTAAATTTCTTCACTATCGGGGTGTCGCCTACAAGGAATGCAGTCACCACGTAGCAGCAAGTGCTATCCAAATAATACATCATATGGCTGAAGGAGCTATATATTATTTATCGCTTGCTAAAAATTTCGCTAATTAGCCTACAAAAAAAGAAAAAATCCACTCTTCCATTGACGAATATTCACTTCTTTTGTCACATTAAGTATGGTACTAAAACGTGTCTTGATTTTCTGGTGCTGCGTTCGCTATATTGGTTCTTTCGCCTCTTCTCACAGACACTGACTCACACACCTACGCTTATTTCAACACGTTCCCCTTCCCTTCCTGCCATATTTGCTCTTTTCCCTCGGTCAAGTAAAGCCAGCAAACACCAGGAGGTCCCAGGTCGAGTACCCGTATATGTAGGTGTAAATATTCATAGCTAAACGTAGTGGAGAAAAAGCACTTAACATGTTGACTGCATATGATTTTCACTCAATCTCTAGAGTCCATTATTTTCACACCTAAAATCCAAAATGTTTAGGTAATACTTTGTCCTGATAAAAAAAAAAAGAAGTTTGTAGTAACTGTGTCCAGTGTCTGCCATCCTGCATGTAGTCTTGTGTCCATTTCTGCCTGTTAGCGTTCCTGTAGACTTGTATCTATTTATGTCTGTTATTTTATGTGTCCCTACAGGCTAACAGTGCTATATGCCGTAGATAAATCTTCTAAAATTCAACTCAGACTGCGAATTAAGATAACTTCCAGAAGATCAAGAAATGAGGGTTGTTTTTATGCATACTCTGTTCTTTTCTAAGCCCCACTCTTCCCCTAGAACAAGACCTAAACAGTCGACTTTACATCCAGGTCCCTAACTGTACCACTGGGTGACCGGGACAAGGGGGAAAACAAACTGTGTCTAAGAGTCTGACCTGCTTGGATTGTAAATGAGAATGGTGACTAACTTTTTTTTTTTTTTACCCCCTTGGATCATATGACGTATTATTATATTCTTGCTGCCACCAGACGATTTTATTCAGCCTAAGAAGAGAGGCTTTGTTGATCTGGATGGGTTAGATATACAGCCTTCATTAACCCCTTCACTACTAGAGGTCCTTGCTAAGTCGAATAAAACCGTCTGGGAATAGAATGAAGAAAGAGAGAGAGAGAGAGAGAGAGAGAGAGAGAGAGAGAGAGAGAGAGAGAGAGAGAGAGAGAGATCATTACAAAGCCAGTACTAATGGAAAAGTACAGTAGCACCGCCCAAAGAACTTACCATTTCCCCCTCTTTTTTCCCCCTCACTAAGACCAGGTAAAAACAGTGGAAATATAATCCGTCATGGCGGGAGGGTCGGCGCAGGAATCCCATAATCCCGTCAGGAGTTACGAGCGGAATGGATTTATTGGGGGTCGGGTGTGGGATGGTCGCGGATGGGTGTGGGAGGTTGGGGGTGGGTGGGGGGACAGGTGTAGGGGGGGAGAGGGACACGAATCGGCATGGTAGGGCTGAGGACAGGTATACAAGGGCTGAGGAGAGATGTGAGAGGGACAGGTGAGAGGAGGGGGGATGGATGTGAGTGGGAGAGATGGGAGGGGCTGGGGGTCACGGGCAGTTATGGGAGGGTCGTGGACGGGTCGAATGAGGTCTTTGGATGCCATCGGGTAGTAAGTGAAAATCGAGCGTAATGAACGAGCTCATTATAGTGGACGGGAGAGCTTCTGAGGGCTTAATGAGGGGGGTTTAACGAGGGCTTAACGGGAGGTGTAAACCAGCAAATTGGTAAGTCAAGGGCGTAAAGCGTGGATGGGCGGAGAGAGAGAGAGAGAGAGAGAGAGAGAGAGAGAGAGAGAGACGGGGGGGGGGGAGGAAGGGGGGCAACATAATGAAAACTGTAAGGCGGTCAGCGTGGATCCAAATAAATTCTTTTGTTTTTTCCTGCATAGACACATTGTATATTTTTTAAGATTTGCATATTTTTCTGTCTGTATTCTTTCACAATTATGTACGGACAAGATTTTCAACGTCACACACATAGAGTTCCTGTTGCCATAAGATGAGTTTTTTTTCAGAAGCTTTGATGATGAAAATTTTGATATGGCTAGCAATGAGTCAAAGTAAATTCATTATTATTTTTCTGCATGGATAGTCTACACCTTTCATTACATGTAGGAGCAAGATTTGTAAACCCTTCTGGACGGTGACCCCTTATCTCTGTCTGTCTATCTGTCTATCTATCTGTGTCTATCTCTGTCTGTTTATCTAGTTGTTGTTACCATCATACTTTTTTTTCTGCTTAGAGGAGATTTTTAGCTTGGTTTTAGATGGAAATAGTCTCAGTTAACCCTTTCATTACGGTTTCTTGTGTTGTATCGTAATCTGCCTTCCACCCGGCGATTTTATTCAGTGTAGGGGAAAATCCTGTGTCGGAGAGAGATTGTCCGTGTTTCCTGTGAGTCCTCCTTGTGTTTGTCTGTCGTTATGTATTTTAAATTATTTCTTCTCAGGGGCAATTTTTTTTTAGGGCTGAGGCTGCACATCTTCGGTATTACAGGTGTGGCACAGATATTTTTCCCTCAAGATGAAAAAAAAGGAAAAGGAAAAAGGAGAAGGAAAGAAGTTACCGCCTCTCATGACCTCACACACAGTCGGTAGTGGTTCCTAAAAATAGCATGCCCAATAAATCATTTCAGAATATGGTAAAATGGCCGCCACTCACAACATTATTCATATATTCCCCGAGTGCAGTGAAAACGGTAGGCAGCACACACCCTCGTCGTCTCCAAACCCAACCTCGCCTTCCTCACCTTAAGAAATGAGTTTAGACCCAGTGCCCTGTGGCCCAGAAAATACGAGGAAATGACATAATGTTGATAATAATAATAATAATAATAATAATAATAATAATATTGACGATGATGATAATACTACTACCACCGTCACCACACTACTACTACTACTGCTACTACTAATACTATTACCACTACTGCTGCTACTACTAAAAGTGTCATTGTCACAGTTACCAAATCGACCACGTCTAATTTTATGTTTTAACGCTACAACACTCCAGTCTCAAGTTAGTGTATGCCTGACTTCTGAAGAAACTGACTTTTGGAATTGGAGGTTTGTACAGTAGGTTAGTCTTCATTAGTTCCTTCATACGAGAGGTCTTTCTGGAGGAACAAAATCGCCTCTCAGAAGATGGAGGTAGTGAATGCGTCATCGTACTGAAGAGACAGTGTGTACGGTGCCATAGAGCTACTGTGAAATAAAGGAATTCAGGAAGCCAGATTTAGAGTATTAGATGCTATAACGTTCCCCCCCTTCCCCCTCCCCCTCCCTCCCTACCCGTAAGTGCTTCAGGTGAGAGGGAAGGAGGGGGAGGGGGAGGCCACAAACCTGTCACCGCCCCCGAGTAATGGCCCACACGCTGCCTCATCCCTGCTCCCCCCCCCATCACCGTCGAGGGAAAAAAAAAAAGGGTTCTCAATTAATACTATACTCTTTTTACTCTAACCTGGCCTAAAATTGCCATCTCTCCATCTTGAAGGCTAAGTTGTAAAGATAGATTAACACTAGACTATGGTGCTGATCACGAAGAAGTGTTCTGTACGTTTCTTTTGCTCTTACTTGGCCTAAAACTGTCATTCCTCCATCTTTAATGCCGAGTTGTAGCAATTTATTAACACTAGAATATGGTGCTGGTCACGAAGAAGTGCTATGGAATGAATGTAGAGCCTTGCTACTGTCTTACTTTACTACTGAGCTATGTGAAATAACCGGAAAAGAACGAAAATCGGGGCCAAGTTAATGTGAAAAATCTATAGCATCTTTGGCACTATTCTTGTGGGCGTAGCAGGCTCCCAAACATCTCGTCCTTAGCATTTTATCTATATTTTTATTTTACACGTTAAGTCTAGCCTGTGATATGCAGTTTATTTCGGTATAAGAAATATATAAATAACCTGGAAGAGTGCTGATAAACCGAGTGAGACTCTGGGACGTTTCTCTTCATAAATGGTTTTCTTTAGGAGTGACGGACATGGCTTGAGTGTGATGTGCATCCAGTGGCAAACATGGCGAAATTTTGTCCTCGACTGTATTGGGGGAGGTGTGTACTAGATTATTAAATTTCCAGGATATTTGCAGCACCCACAGAGGCCCACAGACGTACATACACACCGGGCAGCCAGGCATACAGGGGTCCCGGCTGGTAGGGTCTTGGGGGCCCCTGACTGGCACTCATGGACATCCCGCCGCTTTATGGTGCCCGCTGGATCCGGGTAATGACTGGCGGGGGGCGAGGGGGGGGGCACTAGGGGGCCTCGTCCACACCTCCATGCATAACAAACACCCTCGACCCCCACCTCACCCCCTCCGTCAGTCTGCCAGCTCAGGATTCACAGACAGACTTTGCTACGGTCGTATTCCTGCCGTAACTTAGATTTGTTTTTCTAGGAAGGACAGGGATATGAGAATACAGAATCTTCCCATTTCTCTGTTCCTCCTGCAAATAAATAAATCAATCTAGTTACGACAAGGAATAATATTTGGTGAGTTTGTCTGTGAATCTGTCTCAGGTTTAAGATCTTTATTGGCCGACGCCCTAAGACCTTGAATCCTGTGACGTAATTTATTTTTTTACTTTATTCTTGCTACCTCAAGGCGACTTTATTCAGCTTACGAGAGTCCTCTTGTAATGAAGCAGTTTAGTGTATGAAAATTCTGTGAAGTTCCTGAAGTTCGAATGTGATGTCAGTCGCGAAGATGTTCAATGTGATGGTCTAGCAAGATTATAATGAAAAGATGCTACCGGGGTGAAGGGGTTATGCCGGGGTGAACATCCAGCCCTTGCTCGTATCGGGACTTTTTCTCCGCCATGGCTTTCCTTTTCTTCAACGCGCATTCTTTTTCTTTATTCAAGGGGTGGGAGAGGAATTCTGGTGAAGTCTGTGGCGATTTAGCTGCCCTACGAAATTTTCCTGCTCTGCCAGGCTGGAGGAAGGTTAGGCCAAAGAATTTCCTGGGAGGGGTCAAAGGAACGAGAGAGACAGGCAGGGGAAATGGAAAGGGAAGGATAGAAGAGGGACATGTTGTATTTTGGCGGCCCTACGACATTTTCCTGCTTCGAGATGTAGAAGGAAAGACAGTGTGGGATTTAGGACACTTTTCATGGTTGAGTCAAGGGAAGAGAAAGGAAAAAAAGACGGGCATGGTGTGATTTGGCCGCCGTAAGACAGTTTCCTGGTGTGTGAGGCAGGGGGAAGGGTAGCTCTAAGATTTTCCTGGAAGGGGCGAGGGAAGGGAAGGGACAGACGAAGGGGAATCATACCATAAAGTAAAATCTGAGGAGGAGCCGCGGCCAGCCGTGGGAAGAGGCTGTAAAGTCCTCAGTAGCGCGCGCGCGCACACACGCACACACACACACACACACACACACACACACACACACACACACACACACACACACACACACACACACACACACACACACAATCAGATATTTTTACGGCACACGTACCTCTTTTTCATTAAAACAATAACGTAAAAGCATCATATATCTATACCTGCATCCATCAATATGTCTATCTATTCTTTGGAAATAAGAAAATTGCATTATTAACACACAAACACACCTGATTAATGAGACAGACGAGCTTGATTGGATTTGCACATCAGCTGTATATTACGAGGAACACTGAACAGGCACATTCTCATTTCTTCTTCAACACTTAGCAGTCATGACCTTTCTTACTTTTCATGTTAGTAAGCGTCGAGAACCCCATTTCACACAGATAAGAGATAGAAAACTGCAACAGAATTTTTAGAGCTTTCATTTTTCCGTTATGTGTGGGCATTTGTCCTCATCGTGAATCCAAAAAATTTTAAGTGACACTTCCATGGACTTGAGGTTTAGGGTATGGTCATTACTTATATCTGTTAGCTCCTCTTCTTAATTCAGACTAAGTTGCTGGTTCTTTGGTGGATCGTGAAAGAGTGGATTTCTCAACCAATCGTAACTTTCAAATCATATATTTGGGAAGTAGTGTTCAATACTCTTATCTAGGCTTCCCAGGTGGAGCAACGTCTTTATTTGTATCAGCAGTCTTTGGAAACATATCCAGTTTCTTCCCTTGACTTTAACATTCCAGAGCCTCATTTTTTTCTGCCACAGCCTTCATTTTGTCTGCAAGCCCTTGTAAGCCATGACGGTTTACAAGAAACGATAAATTTACAACAGTTTCATTGTCCAGATCTATATTTTCTACAAATTTGGGGGGGAGGGAGGGCACACTAAGGATATAATGGCGTCACACAGTTTGGGAATCACTGCGGTATGGGGTGAGCTATATTTTGCCTGTTCGTTGTTTACATATACTCAATGGAGGGTACGTGTTAGATCGTTTTAGAGTACTTTGTCCACTGCGTATTGCATTCGTAGGTAGCAATATCGGGGTATTATAATGAGATGAAGTTACAGGGAAAAAATTGAAAATGAATCTTTAGCCCGAGATCGTAAGTACCATCCGCGTTTCAGCGAGTTGTTAAGCAGACTGGATATTCGAGCATGTTCACGTGGATCGTTGCCATATGCTTTTACTGGCCCACAACCAGAGTAGACATCCAGCACAAAAATACACCACATTCACATAATCAACCCTTTCATTGCGAGGGCTGTTTCCTAAATGTATAAGTACCAGCAAGAATAAAGGATTAAAAGCGTCGTTATGAGCAAGAAGAAAAACATTATACAAGTGACCGAACTGAAAGAGACAATGGAGTTCGCTTCTAACTCAGGGAATCTCTTCTAATGTATGGAAATCGTCTGGGAGAAACGTGATTAAAGTCAGATGTACTCGTTCTTCTACATGTGTCTCATAAGCAGAGAAAATCGTATGGCGGTGGCAATATTAATTTAAGGCGTGATGGGACTGCAAGGATTAGGGGTGGTTTACACGATCAGCTTCGAAGCAGTGTTGAAGCCCGCCTGTAGGCACCGTACTTGGCTTGCAGAATATCTTGTTCTGGCAGCGATGGAGTTCAATATTCTTGCCTACGGGATCAGCTCTCGAGTAATTTTTCGTCACCATGATTTATTAGAATCTGACTGTAAAGCAGCCTACATGTGACTGGCTAGGGCATCTGTTACACGGACATAAGAAAAGCCTATACACTCACTGATCCAACACCATAACGTGAAACTGACAACATATAACCCGTGTTCATCTCATTCTCGTCTTATTCCAAGTGTAAGAAGTAGCTTAAGTTATTCCAGAGTTGATCAAGTCAGCTAATTCGTATTTGGAATATGATTTTAATGTCAAAGCCATCATAGGCCTCTAGATTTCATAAAGCCGGGGTTGCGAGAGGGCTAGTGGAGGTTACCAGTTTCGCAACATGGCATCTCTACGGTATGGTTCATAGCACTTCAGTTGGACGTGGTTTGCTCAAAATAAACCTTCTTATCACCACACAGTTAGTTGCAAAAATATCTCCCATACGCAGATCGTAGCCGCAAAAAAAAATATCGAAGCAAATGTAATGTGTCTTCGATAAAAGATCATTAAATGTCGAATAGGGTACCCACCTCAGCCAGCACCGGACACATGAACCCTGATTGGTCTCCGGGGGTCAGGTGATCTCGCTTGCACCTCTCGCCGGTATCGTCTTGTTTAGTGGTCAGCGCTTTTCTTTCAAATCTTTCCATCTCTGCTGTGCATCTTTTTCTCAGTGTATATCGAGCCAAACTATGTGGTAATTTCGTGATAGAGAGGTATAACTGCTGTGCCTCTCAACATTCGTCGGGCAGTAATAGTTCGTTGCTCAGACACGTTGCTGCTGCGCGTCCGTGACCTTGCTAGTGTTTGGTGTTAATTACCGCGTTTCGTTTTTAGTGCTGAATTTGTGACTTGTTTAGTGACTGGTGATGAACTTGACTGTGTGGCTGTTGTTATTCTAGGTATGTATGTTCTGTTAACAGTATTACTTAAAGCATCCCTTTCTCATTCGCTCTCCTCTCTCGCCCTCCCTCCGTCTCTCACCCAATGCCTCCCCTCCCCGCACTTCTCGCCATCCCTTTCCCCCTCCATCTTTCCCCATTTCCATCCTTCCTCCCTTGTCGAGTACATAAATGGAGAACGACTCTCTGTACTGACAGTGTTACATATCCACAGCGCTGAGGAAAACTTAGATTAAATTATATGGTTAACCCTTCAGTACGATGATGTTTGAATGATATCTTTAGGCGATTTGACAAAGCTGAGACGGAGGTATGTGATCTGAGGCTCCATTAAGTTTAACGAAACAGCTTGGGGGTAGCAATAAACACGTCATCGCACTGAAGGGGTTAAAATATTTTAGTCAGCCACATAAATAATTCAGATGTTGACATAAAACGTTCTTCCTTTCAGCCAGGAGTGACCGTAATAGTGTGGTGGCAATCCTGAAGTTAAGTGAACCTGGCGAGTGTGTGCCACATCGACTCGACCAGCACCCAACCTGCAGACTGGGCCAGGTGTGTGAGTATACAATAACCTTCCTCGTGTGTGTGTGTGTGTGTGTGTGTGTGTGTGTGTGTGTGTGTGTGTCAGGGGGGCATCTTGAGGCACAAGTTCAGACTTATTTTGAGATGGAATTCCTTGCGACATGCATAGTAGTCTAACTCGACTCCACTTGTCCTCCTCGCCTGTCGGAGTCATGCAGCGCTGCTAACCACACAGCCAGGTCTTGTGATTGGCGCGGCGCGTGATGCATCTGTGGTGTCAGGTGACATTGTAGTCGGCTGTCAGTCCTCAGGCAAAATAGGACTTCACATAAATGTAATTTTACCTGAGGAGTTAGAGAGGCAGACTGTATGTTTGACCTTTCGGTAAAGATTTCGGGCGATTTTCTAAGATAATTAAAAGTGGAGCTGCATTTTTTTTGGGCGGCTCTAAGGACTTATAGCATGACTAGTTGTTGTTGTTCTAGTTTTTGTCATATGAGAGCAAAGCAGCTATTACAGAAACCGTCTTTAGTTCGCTTTAAAACACTCAGTATTCTTCGGAGACAAACGTGTACATTGTTTATTATGTTTCCCTGAACATACTAAACAGTGCACACGTTGTTCTCACCCGTGCATTTGCTAAACTTTAATTAGGCGCATGGGAGCCTTGTCTGTTGCGTCCCTCATACCCGAGAATATTTCACCTTGAAACATTCAGACTCTTACTGTCCTTACAGCTGTTGGCTGAGGCTGATAGTGGGAAGATGATGTTGATCGTGTGTTTAGAGCTTCCAGACTGTTTACTGCTGAACCGTGTGAATTAAAATGAATAATGAGAGTTATTAGTGACATTGCCAGTAAAGTAATAACCCAGGATTCAGTCAGTCTTTGATATTTAAACGAACAGTCGATCCTAATTGTCTAATGATGTGCTATTCAGTAAATGGTAGGCCGTGACTGTGATATTGGTTTTCCATTCTATACCTAGACGATACATTGTAGACTTTGTGTTGTCAGAGAAACAGTGTAACCCGTATTTGCCTACATCACGTGTTCTAGACCTTGCCGCCATCCCGTCATTCCAGCTATATTATTGCTGTTCACGCGCTGGCCTCTTGGGTTGGGCCATATCGCCATTGCAGAAAAAGATGGATCATTTGCTTGAATCTTCACTTGATCAAAAGTACGCTGCCAAGCCAAAGAATATTTTGTCTACTGGGTTGTGAATAATTTTGTGGTAACAGCATCTCTCTTTCTCTCTCTCTCTCTCTCTCTCTCTCTCTCTCGTGTGTGTGTGTGTGTGTGTGTGTGTGTGTGTGTGTGTGTGTGTGTGTGTGTGTGTGTACAGTTTGCGTAACACTATGTACGATATATGAAAATGATCTTCCGTATACATTCGTCACAGAAGCTGTTCGTAAAGGTATACTTATGCCTCTATATTTTTGAATTCTTCTCACAGACATTCACATCGGTCATCTCAATCAGCATTCAAAACTTTACTCATGAAATCCATCCAGCTGTTTGGGAGTTTGTTGAATCATAACAGGGATGCCGAACCTTCCCACCTGGCATGGGAATAATAATGCCGCTCTTATCAGTACGTTTGCTGGGTTATGAGCAAACATCATCACTGGACGTGGCAGTTTGAACATAAACATCAGTGATACATTCCTGTTGGAAGTTATGGTAGGTAGACATATTTGTTGGACTTCTCGTATTCTTCCCGCTATTTTGGATTATAACATTTCTTTTTGGATGAAATATAGTTTGTGTGTCTTGTTTACGATTAGGTAGGTCCCGTTAACCGAAGTCCGGTTAACACGGAACCATAAATATGCCAGTAACGTAAACTCGTACCTTTACTGCACTCCATGTCATGAGTGGGACAATAATCATGGAAATCTGTCAATTTTGTCCAAGCTTATGTGACGCGAAGAGATTTTACTGTTGCCCTTGCGATGAATACCGAAAGTTGAGGGAAATAAAGCTCACATAATACTGACACCAGCTCAAGTTACATGTGTAGATATATCTGTTCTGTGAACATACAGTGCCACTATTTCCTAAATATTTATACATTTGTGGTAACACTGGAAAACATTATACTGCTGCATGTTACCCATTATTTGTCGTCGAATTGTCTCATTTTTGTTGAATATTGCCATAATCATTCACTTGGAAATTACAGAATGTAGAGATCCGAAGTAAGAAGATAAAGTATCACAAGTCGTGAGTTAAGTAAGAGAACAAACCGAGCGACATTAACATGTGAGAGGGTCCCCGCCCCGCCTGCCACTATCCCACAGAGCACCGCGCCCCATAAAACTAACATGACGATCCTGAGAGATGGGTGTCACACGCTGGGGATGACATTTTACTTCTCAAGCGGCAAATCCTCACCGGGTCAGTTACTTCCCGGGATCACAAATTTGCTTTGACGTGTAAGTTTACGACGCTGCCGCCACACAATGCGCCCTTAACTCTAATGCCAGGCTGGGGTGTCACTGGCGCCGCCCCACGTGACTGAAATGTCAACTGGCACATACAGGCTGCCTTCTGCGCCCGTCTCATGTTTACATACACGGCGGCAGGATGAGTGACTCTGCCGCGGACCCATGTCACCAAGATGGACCTTCACATACTAACAGAGAGAACCGGATCGTGCGGTGACAAAATTAGAATAGATTACTGTTTAAATTTAGGGGTTTATGATGTATTAATTCGTATTTTTATTTGACCGGAAAATAGTGTCACCGAAACGGACAATAACAAACTTAAAATGAAAAGCTAATCGAGGACTGACAGCACCAGACGAGATTACCTTTTAAATATCGATGTTTTAATGTATTTTGCTGTGTTTCCATATTTTACCAAGAAATCAGTGTCACCAAGGCGGACTTAGCATACTAACTGAAGAATTAGAATATATTTCCAATTCAATATTGACGTTGCTATCTGTTACACTGCTTTGCTCTTTGACTAGAATTGGATGCTGCCTAAATTTTCGCAGTACATCGCTTGGTAGTTTGATGTTATGTTCTCTTGAAAATTCTGTGATAAACGACGTTCGGAAAAGTGGAATATCATTTACCTGAGTCACGTTTAATGTTCTAACCTGCCATACACTTTTAACCTCGAGTATAGCCATTTCCGTCGACGTTGAATATCCTTCCTGAATTGCATCTTGTTTGTAGGACTGAGTTTGTGGTCATGCGGTGTTTTTGTGCCATAAGAAACGTACACGGGTAATCCTTCACACTAACGACCCCACCAAGCCAGCTCTGGGGGAAGGATATATTGAGACTCATAAGCCTAAACTGTGACCATGAATTCTTGTATTTACATTTTCCTTTATTGTCAAACTTCACATTTAAATTAGAGTGAATATTACCGTGAAAATATATAAATGTGCAGCGTGATCCGTAAATAGCACTTTACTAAAACTCATCTGGTGTTGTATTATATGTTTCGAGGATGGCTGTTCTGCTGGTGTGGGCGTGGCAGTGGCAGTGGGAAATGAGTGTATGATGCAGGATAGACACTGATAACGCTGACTGTGCCGTACCCTCAACACACAAGAAATCGCCCAGGGGAGTGGAAGAGGAGGGTTATAAAGGAACCACCGTGTATAGTAGTTAGCTGTTATTTAAGGACTAGTTAGGAGACTTTATAAATATGAGTCCCGGGGGTCCAGCATGGGAGAGTGGCCACGCTCGCTCACGTACCAAACCATAAATAACTTGCCTTTGTTTTGGCCGGAGCCGTGACCGGAACATCTCGCCAGAAAAAGGCTAACGCTTACCTTCCCTTCTCACCGACACTCCCTCCCTCGCTCCTCCAGGCCCCTCTCTGCTTTCCCGGGGCTTCCGAAGTTAGCTGGGGAAAGCAGAATCATAGCTGAGTGTCCTGGTGTATGTTTTAGCTTTGTTGATGATCTTGTTCGCCCACTTTAATTTGGAGAAGATTTTCGTCCTTTTGCCCTTTATTTATCCCCAACTCAAGAGGTAAACTAAGACAGTAGAAAGACACTACGGCCTTTTCATGGAACTTATGTGTAACTCGTACCATTTTCTTGTGTTATTCCCTCGTTACAGCTCAGTCTTCAGTATGGAGTTCTGGCAATATGTGGCCAAGTTAATTCTTTCAGGCCGATACGACTCTCCTTCAACTCAATAAAATCGCCTCGTTAACTGGAAGAAAAAGCTAGAGTACAGTAGTCTTGTTTTAGCTGGAAGACAAAGCTAGAGTTGTCTCGATCGTGAAGTGGACGGAGAACAGAATGCTTTAGTAAATCTCCCGCGGCGAAGTATGTGGAGGGGAGAGGGGAGGCAGCTGCAGTAATCGCCCGAGTGCAATTAGATTGTGCACGGGAAGAGAGGCTCGTCATGGCCAGGAGAGCAGGAGGGGGACAGAGCGGAGGATGGGACGATACGGACGGAGAAAAAGCGGAGTTACGGGAGAGGAGGAGGAGGAGGAGGAGGAGGGCGGGAGAGAGCGAGGGCAAAAAGCGAGATCGGTGGCTACGGGGATGGAAAGAAGCGAGGCGGGGACATGATATGGGAGGAAGTAGGAGAAAGTACCGTTTTTGGGATGCGCGTAAATAGGACGATAAAATAAACACAATATATGCGGATGTGTGAATGGGTATCTGGCCCGTTTCAATTGGCATGCTGTTGATATGCTCCCTACTTTCGAACTTTGGCGAATTTTAGAGTCCTACCTCACCCCATCCTTACATAGGGAAAATGATGATGATGATGATGATGATGATGATGATGATGACGACGATGATAATGATAATGATGACGACGACGATGATGATAATGATGATGATTGATGATGATGATACACAGATGTGATAGGACCCTAGGTAAAATACATACCGGTGAAAAAAAAAAGTCTAAAAAATAACACATACGTGATGCAGGAGCGTGTAGGAGAAATGTTTGATTAGGTGGAGCATGTTTGTGTTTACGTGGAGCATATTTGAATTTACGAAGAGCGTGTGTGTAATTACCTGCAACGTGTTTGTGTTTACCTGGAGTCTGTGTTATTTAGCATACAAATGTGAACTGGCGCATGTTTGTGTGTCGCCCAGTGGAGCATGTTCTGCTTACGAGGAGCATGTTTGTGCTTACATGAAGCGTGTTTGTGTTTTCCTGGAGCGTGCTTGTGTTTAGCCATGTGTAGTATGTCTGTGGTTACCAGAAGCACGTGTTTACCAGGAGCATGATTGTGTTTACGTGGAGAATGTGTGTTTATGTGGAGCATATGTGTGTTTATATGGACCATGTGTATTTACGTGGAGCAGGTGTGTGTTTATGAGGAGCATGTGTGTGTTTACGTGGAGAATGTGTGAGGTTACGTGCAGCATGTGTGTGTTTACGTGGAGAATGTGTGAGGTTACGTGCAGCATGTGTGTGTTTACGTGTAGTTTGTTTTATGATGACGTGGTGCATGCTTGTTTACCTGGAGTGCGAGGCATCCGTTTGGTACTCTCCCGCCCCGCCGCGCTGCCTTCACTCCCTTATGTCCAAAATTAATCACTTCCCCAGCCTGACACCAAGTCTATCAAACTTACAAACTCATTTAACAGACAATAACCGTAATCATTAGCCGGTAACTACAATGATTAGAGTGGGAAGTCCTCGGGAAGATGCGAGGCTCTCTCTCACTTTCCCTGTCTCACTTCTCCTTTCTCTCTCTCTCTCTCTCTCTCTCTCTCTCTCTCTCTCTCTCCCTCTCTATCTATCTATCTATCTATCTCTTTCCATTGTATCGCACGTAATTGAATGAATATCAGGGAATTCAAGGCTTTTAGGGATGTACTGTAAACGAAAGTGTATATGAATGGTGTAGGTGAAGAGCCAGTACCCGTGCATATTATATACCGGTATATATTTTTTTACGAGATAGTGATATATGAATTTTCGATGAGTTCACTAATTGCAAACTTACCATTTAAATGCGTTGGAGAAGTTTATTGGCCTTTACGAAATGTTATGTACCGTATTTCTTTAAAGTCCCGGCTCTCGAAAGATTAAAAGTTACGTCCATTAACCGTCACTAGGAATATAAATATCAAAAGTTACCTCGATTTACCGTAACTGGGATTATCTTTTAATTAATTCAGGGCCAGTTATGTTCTTCTAATTTCTGAGTGTCTTAATCTGGCGAACTCAGTAGAACTTAATTCAGGCTAGGACCAGACGATGTTCTTAAGATAAGGAAAAAAAACAGGCAACTAAATGTGATCCACAGAGCGAAAAAGGTGAGAAGAGGATAAAGGAGGCAGTGATTTTTGGCTTTTCCCGTTTTTTTGGTTGCATTTATAGTTCCACGACGAGAATGAGAGAAAAAATATGGTACACTCGTGACTGTGGAACGGTAACAAACAGAAATTACAATATATCGAGGCCTTACAATTATAGTCCCAATGAAGAACTTAGAAAAACAGAGTTGAGATAATTTTGTTGTAACACTTATGATCGCGAATCGTTAACAAGCAGAAAATATATCGGGGCGTTACAGTCATAATCACTGTATATAAAGAGGGAAGACAAAAATGATAGAAACAATTTGTAACACTCGTGACACAGTAACAAATAGTGACTGTGACAGGGCGTTCTCCATGACAGATCGCCCTCCATGCAGCAGCTCCTGAAGGGCTGCGTCATCGCCACAGCGGATGCAAGCAGTTTCATAATTTACTCTCGTTCATCCATTTTCTTCTTCGTTGGACTGGAAAGAGGCTGATACAGGGCACCTTGCAAAATGCCTTCCCGTCAGGCTGGGTAGGTCTCGGCTCTGTGTTCTTGTTGGCGTAGGAGGCTCCCACCACCTCTTGACATGCGCGTATGACAACTTGCCCTCTGCGTATGGCATGTTAACCCGTTCCCTGTGATGATGCATTTTTCATTTTATTCATGTTAGCGTTAGGCTATTTTTTTTTTTTAGATTAGGAGGGACTTTGTTGTTATTTTTTATATACATATTGGACATGATATTAATTTTATGTTATCACAGACGGTGGCATATGTAACAGGTAACTGGTTATGATAATATGTATGTGAATATTTTAAATGCTAGAAGTACCTCATTTTGTATCCCCGTAAGGTGTAGATTATGTACGTCTGCTGCGTAAAGACCTGAAAGTCTCTCACGATAGTCTATTCCTTAAATGTCTGGCGTATTCTTCTCCATCATGGTGTGATTACGAAGAGAAATAAAAATACACGGGGAGGAAAAAAAAATAGACACCCTCAAAAAGCAACATTACCTACTATAATTACAAGGTGTGACCAGGTTATTTTGCTCCGCGTTCTGCTTGGTAGCAAGAAGAGTTAATCTCCCATTTTTCTTGGCCAGGTCCTCAGTAAACGCAGCCACCCAGCAGAAGACGCGACGTTCTGTAAGGCGGATAGTTGATATTCCCCATTTTTCTGATGCGAGGTAAACACAGCCACGTAGCACCGGCAAGACTTTCTCTGTAATGGCAAAGAACTGATCTAATTTCTCGTCCTGGATAGGCGCGGCCACTGAACTCAAACGAGACGTTATTTATGGTGGCAAGAACTGATCAACTATTTTCTCGCCATAGTCTTTCATAAACGCGGCCACTTTGCACAGACGAGAATTTCTAAGAGTTGATTCCCAGCATTTCTCTTCTACGCCTGTCATAAACACAGACATATAGCCCCAAGGAGACGTTCTGTGTGATCGTAAAGGAGAGTTCAGTCTGTTTTTCTCGCCTACGCCTTCCATAAACGCAGTCATATGCCACTGATGAGACGATCTTAACAATGACAAAGAAATAATCCTCCGTTCTTTTTTCGCCTACGTCTCTCATAAACGCGGCCGCGTAGCCCAGACGCAGCGTTCTGCATGGTGGCCAAAAATTACATATCCCCCTTTTTTCTCGTCCTAGATAAATGTGGCCACTTAGCACGACACTTTGCACTACAGAGGCCATGGTTGAGGGGGCTTGAAGTGTTGACTGGTTATCACCTTAATGTACAAGTTCCTCCGAGGGTGTAAATGAATTGCCACCATATATATATATATACACACGGCTAGCGACTCCCGTTGTCTGTGAGGTTGATTTACAAGACAGGAAGATGTATGTGTAGGTGTGTTGATGTACTGTAGCGGCCGGCGTGCACAAGTTCTCTGGGTACTAAATGAACTGCTTACCGCATGAACTCGGCTAGCGACCCCTGTAGAAGTAAAGTGGGTGCATTAGGTGAGACGATACTAATGCTGCTCTTAATAGTTGATAGAGCATTACTATACACTCGATCACCGACTCCCGTACTGGTAAGGGTGGTAAACAGGGCTGGAAATAAGCAATCTCTTCAGTACGACAACGTCTCTGTATTATTTACCTGGTGCCGCTAGATAATTTGATGCAGTTTAAGAGAGCTCACATATCGACGGGGTTAAGTTAGTCTCTTTTTGCCGAAAATTTAATAACATTTTTCGTATATTAAGGTGATATCATAGGTGAAGGTGATGATAAGTGGTGATGACAGAAGTGAAGGTGATGACAGAAGTGAAGGTGATGACAGAGGTGAAGGGGATGACAGAGGTGAAGGTGGTGGCAGAGGTGAAAGTGATGGTAGATATGAAGGTGATGACAGGGGTGAAGGTGATGACAGGTGAAGGTGATGGCAGAGGTGAATGTGATGACAGGGCTGAAGGTGATGACAGGTGAAGGTGATGAAAAGTTAAAGTGATGGCAGAAGTGAAGATGATGGCAGAGATGAGATTGAACTGGAAAGACACTGACTTGTGCTGCATGCATTACTGTGATGGTCAGAAGTGAGTGGGTCAGGATGTGAAAGCACTGGGAAGGTTGAGTAAATAAGGGATGAAGGGATGGTTTGGTGGGAGGGAGTTGTGATGAGTGGTGATAGAGGCTTGCAGTGGTGGGAGGGAGGTGTGATGAGTGGTGATAGAGACTTAGAGGGAAGTATGATAAGTGATGATAGAGAGACATGGAACCAGTTATGTTGCGGTCACAATGGATCAACCCTGGGATGAGATGTCTTCCTTATACACAACTATTCAAGTCAGGAATAATTTCTCTCTGTTTTTCTCTCTGCTTACGACCTCCAGTCTTTTAAACGCAGTGTGTTTAGGCAGTTCGAAGAGTAAATGATGTTGATTTTGGCTTTGTTTAATTCTGCTTCTTTTGGGATGGACAGGTTTTGGAGAGAAGAGAGATACCCAGCAATGACGAAAAATCCTGAAATTCTCCCTAAAAGTCGTCGCTTCTCAACTCCATCCTGCAGTTACGTAAAAACGCCCTGAAATCCCGCTTAAAAGACGTCCCATCTCAGCTCTATCCCACCACGACTTAAAGCCCTGAAACTCCCTTAAAAGTTGTCCTTCCTCACATTGTCCTAAAGCAACGTAAAGCCCTAAAATTCCCCTTATAAGCTGTTCCTTCCCCATCATCCTCAAACATATCCCTTCACCACCCTCCCTTAAAAATGACTTAAGTCCTGAAATTCCCCTAAAAAGCCACCCCAACCTCCATTCTCGGGCTGTTGGCTTTTTTTTTTTCCGCACGACCCTCCACTCAACAGGGCCGGGCCACCCTGTCATTACCACCCCGTGAGGATCGCCGCCCGCCCCGCCAGCCCTCAATTCACTGGGCCTACGAGCTCACGATCTGTCATAAAGAGAGGGGAGGACAGGACTGAGGCCCCAACAGCGTCATTACGGGGCGGCTCTCTCTCTCTCACCCACTCACTCTCGTTATCCATACGTTACGATTATGTATTTCCTTGTCTGTCTTTCCTTTCAATCTGTCTTCATCTATCTATCTGTCTATCTATCTATCTATCTGTCTGTCTATCTTCATATTTCTTTTTTCATTTCTTTTTATTTTTTGCTACCGTCAGAAGATTTTATCCAGGTTTTAGGAGACCTCTAACATTGAAGAGGTAAGTGAAAATTACACCTAACCCCTCCGGCTCAAAAAAGTCTCTCTCAGCTTGAATAAAACTGTCAGGACGTAGCAGGAACACGCTTAAAATTTACGCCAGCGGATTGAAGGGGTTGATTTGGCTGGGGTGAGAGTCTGGGAGCTGAGTAAAATCGCCAGTCGTAAACTTCAGTATAATAGAAAGTTCTCCAAAATAAGCCAGAAATTTAATCATAAGAGTTTTTGATATATTTAGTGCTCTGGCTTTTTCTTGAGCTTACTTAAACCTTCTTGACGTTCGCTTGAAGAAAGAACAGAGGAAGTGTTTGGTATTAAAGGGATAACTTCTTGATTTCTGTGACGCCTTGTTGTTTCAGTTCAATGACTTTCCAACTTTTTTCTCCTTTTTGTAGCGGGTGAAGAATCGATGAGACCCATGAGATAAAAAACTATACGGTATCCAGCAGCCTTTTCTTTACATTAAAATTTGTTCAGACTACTTCTCTTCCTGTTTTACTTTAAGAAAATGAGTCTGGCTTGTGAGATTAAGGCCTTCAGGTCGAAAGGTGTGTTTTACTGAATTAGATTGTCTGAAGGTAGCAAGAGTAGAGAGAGAGAGAGAGAGAGGGAGAGGGAAGGGGGGGGGGAGAAGTCAATCATAGCTACCGCAAGGGTGAGTGGGGACTGCCTGTAACCCCTTCGGTATTAGAGGCCATTTCAACAACGTTATGTGGAGCTAGCAAGAATAAGCCAATAATAAACGTTTTAGTGTTGAAACGTTTATTTATCGCTCATATAAACATCATCACTGTACTGTAGTTTTTGCCTCGTTGAAGTGACAGCTGACAGGATTAGTTATGACGGGCCATTGATGGATTGATGCCCGTTGATGTCCATTGATGAATTGATGCTTTGGATGATGCCCGTTGGTGGACTGATGTTCATTGGTGGATTAATATTCGTTAATGGGTTGATGCTTGTTGATGGATTGATGCCCTTTGATGGATTGATGCTCGTTGGTGGATTGTTGCCCGTTGATGGATTGATGCTTGTTGATGGATTGATACCGTCACCGTTTAAAGACTGGTTGATGATGTGTGATGCGTTGACTGTAGGGGAGGATTGAAGGATGGGATGGGACACTTGCTTTTGAAAAATGTATATAAATTCTGTCATATATATTCTTTGACCCACTTGTACAGGTATATTAAGTCTTTATTGAAGGTTTGAATCTGTTTTTTTATCATCTGGCTTCCATGTGATAATCCGTGAAGAATCAGTATTGTATAAGCCATAAGAGTTAATGCAAAAAAAAAAAAAAAAGCCTTATAAGCTGAGTGATTTTTTTTTTTTTTTTTTTTTTTCAGTAAATGACCTGAGGAAGAGAAGGCAAATTAGATGAAAAATAATTCGTAAACCAGATTACAGGCGTCCTCCATTCATAAAAAAATCTGTAACAGTTGAACTTGGACTGCTGTAGGTTGAAGTTTGGGGGGAAACTTCTCATTACCGTCCTATGAATACACTTTGATATTATTGTGTGTATACCAGAATATATTAGTGGGTTAATTATATGCATATGTTTTCAGTCGTGCTTCCATTAACTTACTGTAAATATTATCTGTTGCTGCTACATCAGTTTATTTTCACACTTGCGATATTCAACTCTTATACAATACTCCTGTGAACTAATTTGTCATTCATCCCGGTTGCCCCCACTTCTCACAATTTTGCTCATTACCCCATCCCCGCCCTCCATCTCCCTCCCAGCCTCCCGCAGGAAATAGTAGGAAGAGGCTGAAGGTCATCTCATGTGGCGTCACTTTGGGGGGGAGAGGGATGACGAGGACGAGGCTGTTAGTGGCGGATGCAAGGGTAACGAGCGGAATAATGGACACCTCACTCAGATTTAATATCCGACACAGATTAATCCTCGTGTTTGTGTTTGTGCTTCGTGTTTTTTTCTTCCAGTGTGAGTGCAAGAGAGTACATGGTGCTCTGAGGATGATGGTAGACAAGTTTCCTGGCACTGTTTGCTCAAAAGTTATATATTATTGTTTCCGTTTTCCGCACCCATCTGATGAAATTAGAAATAAAAGTTAACAGTTTCATTATGTAAAGCACACACACACACACACACACACACACACACACACACACACACACACACACACACACACACACACACACACACACACACACACACACACACACAGCAATAAACTCTAATTTCGACGAATATTTATGACTGCTAGTATTGATATCAGCCTCAGTTTACATATTTCGCACCGATCGACACGTATTATCAAACTTGCTCTATTTTTGTGTGCTGGAGGAGAGGCAATATTATTCGTCCGCTTCGTAAAATGTCTGAAAATTGAGCAAATATAACACCATAATGGATTTCCAGCTCTCCCAACCATTTAAGTGCGCTCCAAAATACCTGTGTTCGCTCAGGTAATATAGTTTTTTCGTAGTTTTTATTCTTTTTTTCCTCCCCTCGAGCGGCGGTGGATCAAGCTGTGCCACGCGCCAGAACTCCCGAGGGTGGAGGTCCTACACAGCGCCCCGCCCGTGTCTCGCTCCGACGCCCACAGAATCGGCCCCAGCAACGCAGTTTTACCCCTATCCCTCGCTGTGGACACGCATGCAGTCTTGTGATGCTCCCCTGTACCTACCCTACCTTGTGATGGTAGATTCGAGGACGTTTTGAATTCCCTGTGTTTTCTGTATCCATACTCCCTTGGTTGTGCCAGTAAATTCGACGTTACTTTGAAACTTTTGAGTCTTTTCTAATCTGAATCCACCTATCTTTGGTTGTGCCGTTGGAGTCGGCGACAGTTTATAGCTTGTATTCTCCCTGCCTTGGTTGTGGTGGTAGATTCGACGATGCATTGAAGCTCTTTGACTCTATGCTTCCTTATATCCACCTTTTCTTGGTTGTGCTTGGAGATTCGATGACAGTTTGAAGCCCCTTGTCTCCTTGCTTCCTTAATGCACACTCCCGTGGTTGTGGTGTTAGATTCGGCGACATCTTGAAGCCCTTTGAGTCCATCCTGCAGAGCTTATAATCCTTCATGTGCCTTGCTTGTGATCCCGTGTTAGTCTTTCCCTTGATGTCTGTTTTCGTTCCTTTTTTCCTTAATCTCTGTCTCACTCCCCAGATCGCCCCAGCCCTTCTCCAGTCCACCCTGCAGAGCTGATAATCTTTCATCAGCCTTGCCTACGATCCCGTGTTTATTTTCCCTTGATGTCTGTTTTCCTTCCCTTTCGCTTAATCTTTCTCCCTAGCTCGCCGCCTCCGACCCTTCTCCCTCAGCTCTCCCTTCTCTGGCCTTTGAGGTGGTGCCGGCGGGCGTGTCTGTCATACCCTGGTGCCAAGTGTCATGCGAGTGTCACCTGTCAGACGGGGACCAGATGGCTTCGCCCTCACTGTCAACTATTTTTGCTTTATTTGAGCAGGTGTGTCAGGGGCGAACTGTAGCACTCGTTTGGGCTGTCAGGTGGTTTTGACGGGCGGCGGAGGTGAGGAGGGAGGGAACCAGGTGGTGGAGATGACAGATAGTGATGTTCGATGGAGATTGACAGAGGGAATGTTGGGGCGGCTCGCTAGGGTGTGAGGTGGGACTGTTTGAGGGAGAAAAGGTGGGACTGTTCAGGAGAGGAAAAGATGGTTGGGTATGAGGTGGGAATATTCGAGAGAGAAAAGGGAGTTGTGGGGTGGGACTGAGCGAGAGAGTAAGGATGGCTGTGGGGCAAATGTGTGTAAGAAAAGATATCTGTTAAGTAGAATGCTCAGTTCATAAAATAAAGGGAGCAAAAACGATTGAGATTGCACATACATTCACTGTTAACCAAAGCCACTTGGAAGAAGAGTTGTAAATAGTAACTTATTTTCAGTGCTCTCTATCTGTGTCAGAAACTTGAAACTCCGATGCGATAAGCTCATTTCTCTGCCCTGTGACATATTCGTTTTAGTTGCTTGTTTAGTTGCCCTTTGTGACTTTTTAATAGGTTTGTGGACGTAAAGTACAGTTTCTTTTTTTAGTTGCAGTTTTCCATCTCCTCCTTAATCTTAACTGGCTTAGAGTTTGAGACATAGGCTGCCTCGATGACAGGGATCGAATTATATTGATTTCAAAATCGCCTTAATTGAAACATTGATATAGAATAAGGAGCTGTTCAGCGGTCATAATATTTTAATCGTAAGGAAAGAGTATGATGTAATCTGAATTAATGTTACATAGACTAATGAGTTTTGCTAATCATGCAAGCTCAGTGTTTACCTTCGAGTTTTTACATTATGGACATTACATGAAAATGAAGTTTGTTTCTATCTTTGAAATAGCCAGGTGCTCAGTGGAAACGTGACAGTCTTCCCACCCTCTTTTATGCCGTCTTTGATGCGTCACAGAGTCCATCCTGACCACCTCAGTTTATGATGATGCCGGAACCATTCCATGAGCACTGCGAGGAGTTGAACTTTTTCCTTACATTTGCTCACTACGGAACTGTTCCGCTCACGGGCGTCTTTAGTTCGCATTCTTTGTCTCGACTCTAGCAGGACGGACGAATGAGGAAGAAACCGGTCACACCAGTGGTTCCACCTGCTCTTACCGGAAGTGGCTATTCCCATCCAGCCAACCTGAGCATCGCGGGGCGAGTGCCGAGGAAGAGGGAGGGGAGCAGGGCGTTTGATTGGGGCGGTGGCCGAAGGGTAGAGGGTGGATGTGTTCGGGAGTATATACATTATCTGTCTATTTACCTATCCATCTGTTTATGTATCCATCCATCTATCTATCAGTCTATATGTATACTGTATAAACCACACTTACCCTGTGTAATCTGTTTCACCACCATGGATATACAAGATTGAGGGACTCTGAACTTCCTTTGTAATATGCTTTTTCTGGATATTTTATATAGAGGAATTATGAATACTTAAATATATGCATGTGTGTGTTCATGTCAGTGCGTGTGAGAGTGATTGAGGGTGTGAGGTGACGGGGTAGGAGTGGAGTGAGTATGCGTCACACTAGCACCGCCCATCAGATCCGTTGCATTTCGTGGTGACGCGTGCTGAGGCGCCGCTCTGCCCTCTCTGATTACATGTCATTCACTACATTAGCTCCTCTTCACCCTCTCTATGCACGTGTCTTGGCGTCATGGTTTTTGCAGTTCCTTCATTTCATACATTTATAGTCGTGTCTAGCGTGTCGGAATAATGGTAGAAATTGCGGTGTGAGGTATGTGTGTGTTTCTGACTGATGAGCATTTTCCTTGGGCTTTTGCATTGCTACACATCTTATAGCTCACAGTGAAAGAGATAAGACGACTGTGAGATATACATTCCCATTATTAATTTCCTATCCACTGCTATCCATTTCCCATTCTGAAATTACTAGCACTTTCCTCTTTCATTTTGGCTAAAGCAAGTCTATTATAATCAGATTATTGCCGGGTGGTTCAGCAATGGGAACCCCCGCCAGCCCAAAGGACAGGGAGCTAAATGTATCAAGATCTTGTTAAGCTTCATATAACTTTGTCAACTTCGGCAAATCAGTGCATGTCCGATTCCCATTAGTGTCATCAAGTCAGAGTCACACAAGGACGAGATGTTCCTTGACCTCTGCTTCTCTGATATAGAACTGGTGGTCATTTCCTTCTCTTCTAGTTAATTCATTAGACTGTACACTTCGTAAAGTCTGTTCGATAAAATCACAAAAAAATAAGTTTTCAGATATTGGAGAAAAAAAGTACATGGTATGTTCTTATCACTGGCATAAACTAGGCTCAGATAGTATAATGTATGTAGGGAAAAAAATAATGTACAGAGCTAAGTTTAGAGTTAATTAGAAGCAACACATGCTGTGTCCGGTTCAAACTACTCAGAGCTCATCCTGTACAGTATGAGTGATGAATAACGTCTCTCTCGGCCTTTCCTGTTGGCACCTAAACACTTAAGTACTAGTTTCGTATCATAATGTGGCTGAGTTATTCCGTCGATTGAACCATCTGAATAATGTAGTCGCCACTCCACTGCAAATTCTTAAGAACAGGCATTGAATAACTAACGAACTAACTAATAAATGAGTAAATAATGGAACAGTGCCCAGCTTTTCACAAGGCCCAATGATTGTTTCTGCTTGGCATGTGGACTTGATGAGTGTGGTGGATGGTTCTAGATGTGGACACCAACCCAGAGTATCCTACCTACAGCACGCGTCGCAGCGCACACTAGACACACGCCAACCCATCCTACCCCACCCAACCCCACCTCACCCTACACTGCTACACCTTCCCATCCCATATCACCATACTTGGCCATCCCCACACTCCTCGATCTGGCCACCCCACATTCGTATCTGACCATCCTCACCCTTTGACCCCCTCACACCTGGCCACTCTCACCTGTTGGCCCTCACACCTAGCAACCCCCACATTTTTGCACCTAGTCATCCCCACGCCCCTACACCTTCGCTAGGCTACACTTACGCTTGTCCATCCCACGCTAACACTCGGCCACGCCACACTTATACCTGGCCACTTCACATTCCCACACCTGACCATCTCACACATCCACACCTGGCTACGTCACACTTACATCTGGCCACCCCATACTCCAACACCTACCCACTCCATACTTCCACACCTGTCAGTGTAGGAATCAGTGTAGAAAAAACCGTATGCAAAAATCGGTGAACAGAGGAAGGCGTAGCAGCAAGAATACAAAGTTAGGGTGTAAAATCAGTCTGCCTTACGCACCAGTCAATATGCAAGTAAGAGAGTCTCAAATCAATCTCTAGTCATACTGTCCAATCAGTGAACAAATTTTATCGTGTCAAGTAAGTCTGTACTCACCTTTTACGAGCAGGTCCTTGATATGGAAATTCTAACAGCGTTATGCCCCACGGAATTCAGACGCTAATAATGGCTGGGCATAATTAATTCGTCCGGGCCACATCCATCCTCTCTGTCCACCTCCCCGCCAGGACGCTCTGATTTATAGAATTTAATTAGAGGAGCAGTTCATGCATAGCGTTGTGAATTATATTTCCCCTTCGAGCTTGATATATGCTTTCCTATGGCCAGCTTTTGTGCTTGAGTGGTGACTTGTGACTCGCATTAAGCCTATTTTTTTTTTTTTTTAATGGAGAGGAAGGTTCTCTCACTATTGTAATCATAATCATTATCGTCATTGTCATCATTATCATCGTTGTCATTGGTATTAATATCGTAGGTATCATCATTAACAATTTTCATGTACTCAGTAGCATCATTAACATTATTACTATCATTGACATCAGAATCCTGTTACCACATGTTACCATTGTTGTGAAGCAATTAATGGAGACTATTTCTAATTAGCTTATTACGTGAGGTCTTCCATGAGCTGAATTTAGTCATCTGGTAGTGGTAAGGAAAACAAAAATGAAACAGAAATGATAGCACGAGAAAGCAGCCTTGAGTGAATGAAGCACTGGCAGCAATTTCTCTTCGTTCTCAGTGCTGAGTGGCGTAGCTTGTAACACCTGCTTTAGCGCCACAGAGAGTACTGTGCTATTGGGTCGTGTTGTAGTTGGCGTAGTTTCGTATTCCCTCGTCCTTTTAGATTTACTTTGCATATCGCGTCATAATGTTCTCCTGTATGCTGTGAATATCGGTATAATGTTAGTCACGATTATCATACTAACCAAATCAATTAATTCTAAACTTAGCAACGGAGTCGCACATCACAACATTTTCTCCTATGCCATTAATATCTCCATAAAGGCAGGTATAATTGATCTAAGTAACACAAGTGCACCAATTAAAACCGAACTTAGCAACACTGTCATGACTAATTTAACCTAACCCCAGCCCGGTTGCTTCCCCCTAACCGCAGCAACCAAGTATGACAAAGATTTCCCGTCCGAGGCCTTGCTGTCCATTACGGTAACTCACACCCGGTAATCACAGCCGTCTCCGGAAGCAACGAAGGGGAGGCGGGAGCTGGATGGGGGAGGGGCAGCTTGATGAGGGGGGGAGCGGGCGGGGGAGGGGCAGCCTGACGGGGGGACGCATAAATAATCAGCGTCACTCCTGCTTACGAAATCATTGAGCTCTCTTCCCACGACCGAGGACTCATTCGAAGCCTTGAACCACTTTGCAGGTAGTGACTCACGATGAAGCAGATTTGAGCAGAATTTAGGCGACACACTCACGCGCGTAATAGTTTGTCGCTATTTAGAGCCGTTGAGGTTCATAGTAAACTCTAAATGAATTGAGAATCGTGAGTTTCGCTTTTGGGAAATGAAGAAGGAGCGATCGAAGCAGTACCGAACCTCTGTGTTTCTCGATCAGTATTAAATTGTGTGAGCAGGGGAGACTTTAGGCCGTGATGGTACTGATTCGATAAATGCTGTTCTGTACGCCTTGGGATCCGAATTTGAAGTAAGATGCCAAGCACATTAGTATGCCAAAATCATTTTAGGTTTTGATACGGTTTCTAGACAGGGCCGAGGAACTATTATTGGTCCTAGCTGTAAATCATCATCAGTATTATCATCATCATCATCAGCATCCAAACCCACGAATGAATGAAACGGGGATGGGGGGGGGGGTACATGATCTAATGAACAGGTAGCAAATAATTAACTCACAATACAACAGAATTTCGAGGTACACAGTGCAAGAACCAAACCTGTGCCAATTCACATCATTGTCTCATCTCCCAAACATCGCTCCGGGAGATGCAAAAAGAGGCGTCGATTCCTCTCATTTCATATGGGGATGTGTAACCAAGGTCATGAGTCACGCAGAAATCCCTTATCTCTCTCTGCGTCTTTCTTATCTTTTGTCTCCCTGGCGTCGACAAAGGCACCATCCATCGTGTCCTGCGGCGGAAGTTTGCAAGGACGGGTTTTTGCCTGGTTGTCCCGCGTCTCTTGGCAGTCACACGCACCACGTTTTCTTTCCCACCTGGGCCGGATCAAGGTTTCAGGGGGAACTTGCAGGGGAGAGGGAGGAAAGTTTCTCAAGCCCCGCCCTTGTGTTGCCAGGCTCTGTGTTCTCTCTTCCGTTCTCTTCCATATCTTTTTCCTCCACTGCCCTTCCCCTCCTTTTCTTTCCGCCCCTACTTGTCTTCCGTTCCTCTTCGTTTCCTGTCTTCTGTTCCATGCTCCTTTTTTTTTTTCCCCCTCATTCCATCAGTTCCCTCTTGTTCTTTTTCTTCTTCCTTTCCATCTATTGTCGTCCCCTTCCCTTCCCTGTCAATACCTTCCTTTCCCTTTTCAATTACTGTAGCCCCTTCCAATCTTTCTTAATGTATTGTTACCCCACTTTCCCTTCTTTATCCCCTTCCTTTTCCCTCCCTTCCCTAACTCTTCCTTCCTCTCTCCATTCTCTTTATTTCCTTCCATTGTCCCTGTTTACTTTTCTTTTACCTTTTCTCATTAATCTTTCCCATCTCTTCTCCTCCCTTCCTTATGTCTTCCTTCCTTTCCCGTCCTTCTCTGGTCTTCCCCTTCCCTTCCCTTCTGTATCTTCCTGTCCGTACCCCTCTTATCCTCCCCTTCTTCTTTCCCATCCTCCTCCTTCCCCTTTCCTCTCTTATCTCTGTCGCTTCCCATTCTCTCCCCCTCTTCCCTTTCCCACCTTTTTCCCTTCTCTTCCCCTCTTCCCTTTCCCACCGTTTCCCTTCTCTTCGCAATCTAGTCGACTGATAGAGTAGATAGCTAATATGGAGTGCTCTAGACAGCGCTGAGAGCTAACTCCTCTCTCTTGACAACATGCAACAACTAATCTGAATACCCATGATAGCAGAGACGGCAAACCGACTAATACTGATAACATAGACGCTAACTCCTATTTCTTTTTTTTGTATGGACAGCTAAATTGAACTGCTTTTGATAACACAGACAGGCAGCTCTTGATTGCCCTAGATAACACACACAGCTGTCAACTTGTATGGTTCCACTGATAACGCAGTGTATAATTTCCTCTGTGTGTCTAGCGTTTGACTTTGAGGTGTTTCTGGCATTAGTGGGGTTAAAATGCTTAAGTATGCCACAACCACTGCAAAGAATTAATACCCGTGTCCTGGCATATGAAGCTTTAATCTGTACCCTCAAGGCGTGTTACTGTGGCATGTTTAATTCTACACTAGTCTACCCTGAAAGCGTTTTAATGTGATTTTTTTTTTTTTTTGTGTGTGGTCTACCCTGAATGCATTGTAACAGGACATTTTTATCTCTACCCTGAACGCATTTAGTAAGAGTTTTCGAGTAGACCTTTATATATTTTTTTTTCCTCCATCATGAATGCGTTCCACTTCTTTACCTACTCTGAAGACTTTTTAATTAGACTTTTTCTTTTTTGTCTACCCCAACGGCGTTTTAACTGGGCAAAATCTCTCTACCCTGAAAAAAAAAGGCGTTTCCCAATGACCTTTTTAATATCTGTCTTTAATTTGACATTTAATTTCAACCTTTCAGTGTTTTGATGTGACATTTTAAGCTCTCCCTTCGAGGCATTTTAACACAACACTGATATTTCTACACTGAAGGCGTTTCGTGTTTATCCTGACTCCGCCAAAGTGTGCAAATACGTGTCACCTATCGCCATTTGTACCCTCAGACCTTCAGACGTGGATTGCAGGAAGTACCGCACGTGTTTTATAGAGACTTAATTACCACAGCGAAGTGTCTTGTGTCCAGCGCATGTAAATACCGGCAGGCGAGAAAAGAACTCATTGCGTGGCGTATTTCCTGGTGTATATCGAGGCTATTGTGGAACATGACGCTGGGGGGAGGGGGGGGGAGACACTTTTGTTTTAGTTCCGCCTGTGCAAGTTTTCCTGTTTTCTCTCGTTTTTCTATTATTATTCTTTTTTTTATTTATTGTTTTCTTGCATGATACAGTTGGTTGAATGCTCCAGCTGTCTTCTTTTAATAGTGATGTGTGTGTGTGTGTGTGTGTGTGTGTGTGTGTGTGTGTGTGTGTGTGTGTGTGTGTGTGATAGCGTAAGATGCATGTGAGATGTAGTGGTGTGATGAGTGCAAAGTAGTATGAAGGTGGAAGTGTGATGTGTGAATGGCAATGAGACGTGTGTAAGGTATAGTAAGGAGAAGTGTGGCAGTGCGGGGAGTACACAGCAGAGTGGGGTGTATGAGATATGACAGTTTGATGTATGCATGGTAGTATGAAATGTGTGTTATAGGAATGATAACTTGAAGTGTAGCTGTATTAAGTGTGGCAGTGTGAAGTAGGTGTGAGGTGAGGCAGTGTATCCATATGCATAGTAACATTTATAATCGTCAGTACGAGCATATTCCATTGATCCCTTTTACTAGGAGAAGTCTAGTCTCATATTAGAATTGCTTAGGAGAAAGATAAGTGGATATAACACGTATTGGAGGGGTAAAATTTTCATCATGCTTGAGGACCACTTGATCTAAACCACTGCCTGTCTAGAGTAGTTCTTCTGCTTTGCTGCATCCATCAACTTAGATTCGCATCCTTGTGCAGTACTTTTATTATACCCCCGCCCCTTTTAAGTACCCGTCTTAGTCCCCACGCCCTTCTGGAGTCCCCCCTGTTCCCTCCCTGCTCCATCTCTCTCTCTCTCTCTCTCTCTCTCTCTCTCTCTCTCTCTCTCTCTCTCTCCCCGCTCCCCTTCTTCATTCAGTTGTTCCTTTCTCCCATCCTCTTGTCACCACCTCCTTCCCATTCCACTTTCTTCTCCTCCCCTTATTTGACTCGTTTCTCTCCTTCTCCATTCCTCCATTCCATTGTCCCTCTCCTTTCCCACTCCCCACTTCCATTCTTCCATCCCATTTCCCCTCCCAACTCCACCGTCCTCCTATTCTCTCATCCCTTCTTCCCCTCTGCACTCCCTCTCTCCCTTCTTCCCTTCTCCACTCCTCTCTCCCTTCCTCCCCTTCTCCCTCCCTTCCTCTCCACCTCTCTTCGCCTGCAGGGAGTTAGGGGGCAGCGGATGTACGCACAGCCTCGCAGACCTTGACAGTTGCATTATGGTGGGTGGAGGACCAACCAAATTTAGCGAAGCAATATTGACTGGGCAGCCATGGATATCAGTTTCTTATAGAGAGTGACATTGGGGCTTGTAACTTATGGAAAGACAAAAAAAAAAAATAACCCAGGTTCACTCTCGCATTCTTCCAGTTCATTTTAAAGGAGTGTGTACTTCCGCCTCCGTATCCTGTATGCTCCAGAATTCAGTTGTGTAATTTTTTGTTGTTGTCACTGCTTCCAGACAATTTTTTCAGCTAAAGGGAGACTAAACTGGAAGGGTTAGTTAAAGGTCTTAATAAACCCCTTCAGTACGACAGACCTTTCCGGAGTTGAAAAAGAAGGTCGTTTGGCACCAGCAAAAATAAACTAAGAAGGACGTCACCCGGATTCACGAGGGTGACTCAGTTCCAGACGAGGCAGACAGGAGCAAAACACTGCACTACCTTATGGAGGAGTTAGTAGGCGTTAGTTTGACTCGTATAGGCTAAGTTCGTTCTATGTACCTACTTTCTGGTAAGTTTTGAATGTTGTAAATAAGTACAGTTGTTTGTTTTCCATTTCCCTGTTTCTGGATTCCACATTCCCCAGTGACACGAGAGAAATGGATGATGATGATGATGATTATGATGATGATGATGAGGATTCCCTTCGATGCGGCAACGTCCTTCTGAAGTTGAATAAAATCGTCTGGCGATATATTTGTGTGCATGTATCGTGGCGGACATTTTAATCTTACACACTCCTGGCTTGGAAGTCGTGTTGAAAAGTTTAATAGAGATCATGAGATGTTACTTACGCCGTCCTAAGCTAAATAAAGTGGCCTTGAGGGAGCGGAAAAGTACTCATCAAAGTTAAATGGCTGGTGAAATGGTCTTGTAACTTATCAGGTGTAATCTGTGTAATTGGTATGGATAATTAAGATGAGAGAATATGGTTTGTGGGGGTAATTAAAGGGTAGGAGAATGAGGGAGTGGAGTAGTGAGAAATGCGGACTGGTTCTGAAAACATGTTTGAGTTTTCCAGAGTGTCTTAGCTAGTAACTTCGCGTCGTTGTCAATAACCCCTGTAATGCGATGGCGACTCGTATGTTGTTCTCGCCACCACCAGATAGTTTTAAAAATCCTAGAAAAAAAAAAATAGTATTTGAATTAGGAAACATCTCCATCAACCCTTTCAGTATGATTACATGCTATCACCGGGCTACATTATTCAGCTCAGTCCTCCTCGAAGTGAGTGAGAAACAGACCTAATTATATCCTTTTCAGTGCAATGACGAATTTAGTACGTTCTCCTCGAAGTGAGTGAGAAACAGGCTTAAGTATATCCCTTTCAGTACGATGACGACTTAAGTATGTCTTATTACCTTCAGATTTTCGTATCAACCTTAGTAGAGGCCCTGTAGGAATGAAGGGGTTAAGATATTTAGGTACCTTATGGAATCATTTTTGTGTACTGGTGTTTAATTTCATAACATTTACTGCCCTGTTACAAAGCCGGTATTTCCACTGAGCTCCTTCAATGTCCTCACGCACATCCCATCACTCGGGTAGTTTTTCTCTTAAATTTCCCTGGATTAATAGTTTTCATGTTGAGCCAAAGGTGACTGTTTTATCTTTGGCGGTGTATAATTCGGTCACACTGGCCGTTCGGGTTTGAATTCCTTTGCAAAATTAAGATAATGGAATTTTTGCGTCTGTGACAACTCGGAGAAATAAATATCTTGGTAAGAATGTAGTTCCGTGTAAATCAGAATTCAAGCATCTGCCACAAATGCAAAAAAAATTACTCAGACATTCCTTATTCCTACCAGACACGCATGTTTTCCTTACCGTTTAAGCTCCAGGTCTAGAAAGATGAATGGATCTTGTAGCATGCGAGTTGGTGAGCGTTACCGGTGAGTGTGTTCGTCCGTCAGCGTGACTAATGTGACGCTGGTGACGCTCGTGTGAGAGTGTGACGGCTGGGGTGGCAAGAGGGAGGCAGCTTACTCTATGATTCCTCTGCACCGGCAATTGGGGGCTGGCGGGCCGTAGTTCTCATGCGACCTGGTGTGAGCCGCCCTCCTAGCGTCACGTCGGGGTGGGCCTTGCTGGGTGGGTGTTGGGTGGAGGGGATGGGAAGTGGAAGTGCAGAGAGAGCAGGAGGGATATGAATTGGGAGATTTTGATCTATCTATATCTATCTATCTATCTACACACAAAAAAAAAGTATACCCTTCCCAAGATATAGGACGTCCGATACCGCAATCTTGCAGTATTAAGCATAATCCCTCTCTACCTGGTAAATTTTCTCATTTTTTCACTGATCAAACCACAAGGGTGCAATAATTATTTGTTTGTAGTATGAGGCTGTTTTGTGATAAACTTTGGGGGGAGGGATCACCACATACCTTCACCAATAGCAATAGAGGATTAAGAAAACATTCATGTATGGCAAGAGACTGTGTAAAGGTAGCGGTCCGGGGTGAGATAGGGAGGTAGCGAGGAGGGAAGATCGGCAGGTGACAGACTGACAGGTGCACCGCTCTGCTTGTGTGCCTTCACCTCTCCACTCTCCATTTCTCCGACCTCTACTTCTCCACCCTCTATTTGTCAGCTTCCACTTTAGCTTCACCCTCCACTTCATCCTCTGTCTCCACCTCCACCACTCCTTCACCCGACTGTCTCTCCACCCCTCCACCACCATGTTTATCTCTCCACTCTCCCTCTGTTACATCACCAGTTCCTCCTTTACCCTTCTTCCTATCTTCCTCCTTATCTACAACTGACTTACCATTTTCCTCATTGCCCTCTCTGCTTTCTTATACATTAGTAATTCCGATTATTCTCTTTCGTCATTATTGCCCCAACTTTTTATTTTCTATTTTCCATTGTTTTCATTCACTTTTTTTAAATCGATTCCTGTATGTCCTCTCTTCACCATTAACTCCTGCCTTTTTCCCATTTTTACCCCATATCTACCATATGTATCGCTGTCTCTATCTTTGTCTGCCTGTCAGAATACCTACATTACATGCAGTCTCTCTGTGTACACCATATTTGCCTCTGAATGTATGTCTTTGTATGTACTGTATGTATGTATGTATGTATGTGTCCTTGTGTTGCTTCCCAGTGTTACCCTCACGGACACTGCCTTTCTCTGCATAACACTTCATCCTGTGCTATAGAATCCCTCTCGCTTACATCCCCTCCCTCTCTGTGCTCATAAACCTACCTGTCAGTTCACACCTCCCACAGCTTTTCCTTTACGGCTGTTACGTCAAGTCCCACCCCATATGTACCCACAACCCTCGCCTACCTCTTCACATATCTCATTCCCTCCATCCCCAATACATGTTCCTCTCCGTCCCCATCTTTACGATATAATGTCCCTGCACTATGTCCCCTTCGCATCCCATCATGACCTCTTCATCCCCCACACGTCCCCTCCATCCCTACTTACCCCCTTCATCACCCCCCTTTCCCCCTCCTTTTCCCCACGCCCCTCCTTCGTGACATATGCTCTTCGGCCACGCGCGGACCCCCGGAGCGTGGCCACAGCGACACCTGGCGGCACCTGCGGATAGACATGGGGCAGAACACCTTGATTGCCACCCTACCTGTCACCCCCCATGCCACGCCCGCCCTACATGCAAACCAACCCCGCTTCGGTGGACACATTCAGAAGGTCCCGGAGCTTGTTGTACTGCCTGACTGCTTGCTTCACATAATTTTTTTGCCTATTTTGTATGTTCCTGATTGCCTGCCTCACACTTTCCTGCCTGCCTCATATCTTCCTGCCTGTCTCATACCCTCCTAACGGCTTCCATTGCACCTTCCTGCATCCCTAGCATCTTTCTTTCTGCCTTGCCAGTTTTCTACACCCCTTCTAGATAAATTCTTTTAATAGAGGGACAGAAAAGAATAAACCATTCCTGAAACAGGACATATATTGCAGTATTTCAAAGCTTGCCTGTGCCTGAAAGATATAATGCACCGCGGGAGTTTTGAGATATTTTTGCTATGTGTACCTGCAATATATTTTTCCTCTGCTTGCGTCAAACACGAGATCATCTTACCCGCAAAGCCTTCATCTCACCCAACTCTCGCCTGTCTTGTCTTTAAATCTTCCTCCAGTATTTCTTCTCTCCAACCTTGTCGTCCCACGCTTAGTATTATTTTTGTGCAGTGTGCCAGACTCTGTGCATAGATTTCACAGTCCCTTTCTCGAGGCCCAGCACTCCTTCTACATGTCACACACCTTCACATATCACGTCTTTGGCGATAACACCCACCACTTGTACATTCCCTTACTCCTCATTTATCCTTTCCTTCCCCATCTGTCCTTGCTTTTTTCACCAACTTTCACAAGCGTCTCAGACTTCTTTTTTCATTCTTATCCATCCATTTGCTCTCTTAGTCCATCTTTTTGTACCCATCCTCGTCCTACCCCACCCTTCCCCATCTTCTCCTTCCCCACCCACTTTCGCTACGCATTACCTCTCTCCTCCACACCTGTTTCATTTTCCCCCAACACATTAACATTGACCCACCACTCTGTACTTACATTTCCCATCTCTGCTCTCCCTACCCACTCTCTCACTCATTCATTCCCTATCCATCATCTTCCTGTCCGTCCTCCAACACCCTCACAACCCTACTGTTATCTGTGCTGTATTTCCTGTGTTCTCTTTCCCTCCCCACATGTAGTTTCCACCATCCCTCTCGCCCTTATCACTCCTCTCACACTGCCAACCCTCACCATCTCAAAAAGTTTCCCCTTCGTGTTCCTTCCCTAAAAGTCTTGCACCTGTCGACCCCTTTCACCACACCACTGTCTTCCAACTTCCCCTTCTTGGTCACCTTCCCCTCCCTCTTCACTCACCGTCAGAACCCGTCCCCTTTCCTTTTCCCTGCCTTTTTAACACTCTTCACCGAGACTAACGAATCCTTTTACCCTCTTCAACGCCTCTCCCTTCCTTCTCCACAGTTTATCTCCTCACCGACATATCTCTCCTTTTCCGTTCTCACTGATTTCCAACAATCTTTATCATACCAGTGACGCTTTTCCATCTCGTTGTAACATTCTCTTTGCTTCCCAACAGTCTGTCTATCCCCCAGCCTTCCCCTCACCCCCTCTCCTTCCTTCACCCCTCATCCCCACCTAACCCTCCCCTTTCGCCCCTCCCCTTCCCCCTTCACCCTTTCCCTCACCCCTTCCCTCCACCCTTCCCCTCACCCCTGGCCAGAGAAGCTCACCTGTCGTCGCCTATCACACCTCGCCTTCACAACAACAGGTGGGTGGCGCCATATCTCATCCCCGCCTGCCTGCCCACCAACATTTTTCTCCGGAGTGTGAACAGTGATGTCATTAACCTACGAACGGGGAAGGCTAATAAATAATCCCATATACAAACACAAGCCGTACTGGGAAACGAAGACGGTTTAGGAAAATTAAGGGGGGAGGTTGTGGAAGTCAGTCTGGTGTGTGGATGGTTATGGGTGGAGATGTGGAGGTGGTGTGTAGTTTCCTTTTTTAATGAGATTTTGTTTTTGTTCACGGGATTTTAGTTGCTGTCGTTGTGGTTGGCAGTGTGGGGTTTACGTGTAGCTGAAGTTGCCATTGTGAGTTTATTTTGCCTCTGTAGTGGATGTTAAGACCTGCGCTCGTCGTTCCAAAGGCGTAAGTCTGCTCTTGTTGTGGTGTGATTATTGTTTTTTTTTTTTGCGTTTGTAGTTGGCGATGTTAGATTGTTTTTTCTTTGTATTTGGTGATATGGTACTCTTCCTTAGTTGCAGTTTGATGTTAGATAGTTACTAGAGTCTTGTCCCTGTTGTCTTTGATGATTTTTAGTTGCTTTTGTCGTTAGAATAGGCGATATGCTTCTCGTCATTGTAGTTTCAGAACATTAGTAAATATTTGCGTTACAGATATTATTATTATTATTATTATTATTATTATTATTATTACCTTTTGCTGTCATTGTAGTGGGTATTTTAGTTCCCATTTCGATTAAGTCTGAATTGTGTTATCGTTGTAGTTAATGGTGTATGGTTCTTCCAGGTATAGATCTAATAGCTGGCAGTAATTACCAACTCCATTCGTGTCTGTAGCTGGTAGTATGAACAGCATCTTTGTAGTTGGTGCTTTACGGGTCTGCTAATCGATATTGTTATTTAAATGGGCTGTTAATGAAGCTGATATTACTGAAA
>NC_137046.1:60144911-60177411 GCF_032717465.1 Coenobita brevimanus | reverse complement strand
CCTCGGCCTCCCTCCCTACCGCACCCTTTTACCATCTTCAGTCCCCACAACAAAACAGGGCCATTAGGGACGCAACGACCCTGGCCGACCTGTTCTGGGTAGTATTGAGGATGTGTCAGAAGGAGGCGATGATGGAGGGCCTCGCTGCGGTGGGTCCTGAGGGCAACCAGCGGGGGAGGTCACACCAAGCACGATCCCCGCCGAGGCCAACACTGCCCCTCGTCACCTCCCCCGCATCGTCACCCCTTTGGCGTCTCCTCGTCACTGCTTCCTTTTTTTTTTTTTCGTTTTCTGGTTGGCACGGGAGGCTTAGTAGATCTTTCTCTGTTTCTCTTCTTTTTGTATGTTAGACCATAATAGGCCCCTTGTATGATATTTAGCGTCGTTTAAATATTAGATCTAATTAGTATCGTTAATATACTAGAACGTGTTAAGGGGTAATGAGCAAAATGAATAGCTGAATAAAAGGTGTTACGAGAAATTCCAAGACAGCGAGAATGCGGATCTCTGTGACGGCCGAATGCTTTACGTTGAAGTTCCCCCGCAGCTCAGAGTCGTAGGATGTCTCGCGTATCCCATTTAAGCCTCTTTGCCAACAGGAACAAATGTTTTTACAGCTAACTTTCACGCTGATTTTTTCTTTGCTTGCTAAGATCATTAAATGGCCCGAATCTGGTTCCTGTGACTGCTGTGTGTTTCATTGGTAGGGGTTGAGGACCACGAATGTTTAACCTTTTTTTAGAAATCCAGTTTGGTTGATTTCGAGAGGCGCCTGAAGATTATAATACAGGAGAAGACAAGAGGCTTAAGAGACTCTAAGATTCTAAGATTTACTCCTAAGATTTAATTATTCATATCCCTGCTAATAACATAGTAGGTTGGGTCGAAGATCACAGTGATGTATTGTGTGCGCCATAGTTTTTGTTGTGGTTGTGTTTTTGTTGTGGTTAGTGTAGTTGTGTTGTTGTTGTTCTTCCAGGCTCATCTGGAACGTAAACCCGATTAACTGTAAGGTAAAGTTGCCCTTCCCCTGCGGTTCACCCTCCTCTTTCCCCGGGGATAGGGAAGTAGTTAAGGGATATCTCTATAGTCGTGCAGTTGAGCCGCTGGTTACAACGGTACTACCACGTGCAGGCGTTCCTCTCCAGCACCGTGAACTTCTGAACTGAACGAAATAGTCCCACATAGTGAAATAAGCACAGCATCATTTGTGGGGATAATTCTCCCACCTTTTATCGTTGTCTCGGAATAGTTGATACCTGGAAAAATAGTAGTAATGGAGATTTGAGAAAGTACATGGGGAATCTGTTTAATTAAAGTTACTATAAACTTGTGAACGATATATGTAAAAATCGATTTAGTTATCACTTCTGTGTTTTAAACTTTGGGTAATTGCGCAGAGAAAATAAAACGAGGTGTGAGATATGTCTTCCGAAAATCCCCGGGTGAGGCTGTGGAGGAGAGATGATGCGCTGTCCGGGATGCTGTGCTGTGCTGTGTTGGACAGCTGACCACCAGGGCTCCATTGTGACAGGTGTGAGAGGCGGAGGTGTGACTTTCCATGCCTATCGCCCGCACACAGGGGGCATCACACGTAGACTCACGCCAGAGCACTCCACACCCCACCTCAACGAACACCTTATGCCACGAACACCTTCCATCACACACACACACACACACACACACACACACACACACACACACACACACACACACACACACACACACACACACACACACACACACACACACACCTTCTCTCACATACCAGGCGTACCAACACATACCATAAACACGATATAAACTTTCATTGCTGACTTACCGTACAACTTGGCACGAACTCAAGCATTCCACCTCGCACCCCACACGACACTTCATGGTGAAATACAATTTTTTTTTTACTAGATGATATTGGAATCCGTGCATCATATACTGTTTGTACTACACTTTATATTGCACTTTACACGCACTCTACCCAACCCACAGCACACCCTTTATACATCGCACCGCACACCGAACTCTACACTGCATCTTACACCGCGCTACACTTACTCCACACAACACCCTAGGCACACTCTGTATAATGCTCTAAACGCACTCAACATGCACCCTCCACAGTACTGAACACTATGCCTTACACAGTACCCCAGACAGCATTGTAAACTTCACCTCACACAGCACAGTACACTCTCAGGCGCCTATGACTTTGCCGAGTAAAAGTCAGACGTAACATGAAACAGACTGCTAGATTTGCCCCATCCAAGAAAGGGTTGATAAGGACAGTATTGGCACTCATCTGAATAAATCGTCAGGCGTTAGTTGGAATGGAAAACTAGTGATGTGACCACGAGAAAATTAAATGCCTGCGTAAAAATTTCTTTCAGAGTAAAAGAAATTCCACACAACCAATTACCACTTCCTCACACACACACACACACACACACACACACACACACACACACACACACACACACACACACACACACACACACACACACACACACACACACACACACACACACACACACACACACACACACACACACACACACACACACACACACACACACACACACACACACACATTCCTTACTAACACACACCCTGTTATCATACACGCCTACACACTCACGTGCAAAAATTTCCCATACTCTCCGCACACTCACTCCAATCTGCACACTTCATACATCCTCACACTTTCCACATCTACACACTCCACACACCCACCTGCATCAGTTTCCGGTGCATCCCATACACTTAATCCGCTGTCCATGTTCCATACAACCACGCATTCTACAGGTATATCCACACACTGTCACGTAGCACTTTCGAAATAAATCTCCACACTCCTACCTACCACACATTCCAGCGCACCTAACACACACTCCACCCAGCCATTCTCTACCACGCTTCTAACACACTTTACATAACTGCACTCTCCCCACGATATAATTTCCTGTAAATATATATGCGAGTCTTCACCTAGACACGTATCACTCTGACCAACGCACTCTGAAGCTTATACAGTCATGTTCGCCATACGTCTTGGCATTCATTACCTCACATATCCAAGCACGTCACACACCCACACACGCTGGCACTCCCATTCTCAAACACCACTTACCCACACTCTCCTCCATGCACCCCATACCCTCCCCCGTCCTCCCCATTCTCTCCTAAACGCACCCCACACCAACACGCACCCCACATCCACATGCATCTAAAACCCACATTCTCCTAAACTCATACCCTCCATGCTCCCTTACCGTCACAAACCCCAGTTCTGTGGCATCTCACACACACTCGCACGCACCTCACAGCCCTCACTCATACCAAACCATTGTACTGTACCTCACAACCCACACGCATTCTACAACTCACACCCTTCTGACAGACGCATGTATCACTTTCCTCCCCGCCCATCCTCACGTTCTTTTCCCCACCCAACCTTTCACTCTCCTCTCCTCCCAACCCCACACTCTCCTCCCCTTCTAACCCCATACTCTCCTCCCTTCCCAACCCCACACTCGCCACCCCATTCAGCCCCACACTCTCATCCATACCAAACCTCACACTGTCCTCCCCATCCTACCCCAGACTATCATCCCAGCTTAACCCCACACTGTCGTCCCTATCCGACCCCACACAGCACACCCCACCCAACCCAACATTCCAATTCCAACTCAACCCCACACTTTTTGCCCCACCCAAGTCCAAGCCTTCCTTCCCACCCAACCCCACATTCTCCCCACCCAACCCCACATTTTTCTCCCCACCCAACCCCACACACGCCACACTTATCACCTCGCCCACTGTCTCACGCTGCCTTTTACATCAGAACCAGCGCTACACCTTGACGCTAACACAGCCACTAGCGCCCCTTTTTTCCTCTCCACAATGTACACAGTCAGTCTCCCCCACACACACCTGCCGCCAAGTCCTCTCCCACACATCATGGAGGGCTGTTGCATGCCAGCTTAAATCTCTTATAATAACTTCCTTGATACAGAGATCCCCCTAATATTATTTGTCTCTTATATCGAGTTCCCCCCACGAGGCAAAATTAACTCAGTGTGTGAGTTTAGATGCTTGTTTTTGCTGTGGTAGTGGTGCTGTGGAGTGCGTGAAAGGTGGTCGTGGTTGCATTTTGTGGTGTATGTGTGAATGAAAGCAGTGAATGGGGTGGTTCTGACAAATGGTATGGGGAAGCAACACACACTATGAATTACTTGAATATGATGCTTTTTTTTTATTTTTTACACTGTGGTGTATGTGAATGAAAGCAGTGAATGGTGCAGCTCTGACAGCCGGTATGAGGAAGCAAAACACACACACACACACACACACACACACACACACACACACACACACACACACACACACACACACACACACACACACACACACACACACACACACTATGAATGCTTGACTGTGTTGCCTTTTTTACATTGTGGTGCATGCGTGCGTGTGAATGAAGAGAGTGAATGGGAGGCCCCGTATGCTGAAACAACACGTACACACTTTGGTTTACTAGGATGTATGTGAACGGGAAATCCAGTGTGAGGTAACAAGCACACACTGGATAAATTGACCATGATTTTGGTATTCCTGCGTCATATTATGTGTGAATAAAAACAGTGAATGAGGCCACCGGAATGAGGAAGCAACACTGAATCTGCTCGCTGCTCCCTTGCCTCCTCGCTCGCTAGCCTTGTTACCACTCGTCTTGTCTCAGTGTGCCCTATTTGGCTCTGGATCTTGTACCGTCTCAGTCTTACAGATCCCACTGCCTTCACCTTGCCTGATTTATACGTCTCGTTCTCGCATAATCAGGACGGGTTAATGGAAGCGTCTTAATATTTGACTCCTATTTTCTCCATTCATTATTATTTTATTTATTTTCCTGGTAGCAAGATTAATGTGTAGTAAATCACACAGCCGCTTCCTTCGTACAGAATAATTTTAGCTCTATTTTTTGAGTTTAGTCTATGATGTGTAACTATAACATGAAAACTTCTGACGTCCGTATTGTAGACTTTTAACATTTTGACGTCATTTGGATAAAGTTGTTAGATCGAGACACTTTCTTCCTGTTAGGCCATGTTTTCAAAATGTGTTACCCGGTATCCGTTTTCATCCTTTCCCCCCCCCCTTTTTTTTTTTAGTGTTGTGGGAGATAATGATGACGTCACCGGAATTAGACGTTTACCGTGTGAACTAAAATAATCACAGCCACAGAAAAAAGTTAGCTTCTTTTCCTACGCGTCTATTTCACGTTTAGGTTATGTTCGTCACTTTCCTCCCTGACGCATTATCTATGGACGAAGAAGCACACCAGGTCCCTTTCAGCTTAGGAATATTAGCCAAACAGACAGAAGTGTGACGCTTGTGCAGTCGACCACAAAAGTACTTTCGCCTTTCTTGCCTCTCTTTCATCGCTAGATTCATCTGGCTTGAATTTGACATAGTGGAATGAAATGTATACGGTATCATCATCATCATCATCATCATCATCATCACCAGCAACACTTTCATCATCACAATTACCAGCATCACTTAAACCATCATCACCACCACCATCATCATCATCATCATCATCATCAATCTGAGAATTCCAGTATGCACCTTTATCCATTACGTCTCACAAAAGCATAGAAGACTTCACGAAGAAAGGCAGGAGAGGGGGAACGGACTTATGCATCTGAGTGTACATTATGGGGCCGAGAGCTGTGTTGTGCTTCGTGAGGGGGCGGGTCTGGCTCACCGGGTCACAGTTCAAGATCTTCAGGTATTCAGTGGAACGTCTTAAGTTAGTGCCGCTGATGCCTTACGGAACTGCCACGACAAATACTGAGGCGCTTCTTATTGTTTATTTCACTGATTTACTCATCTTCTGTGCTTTTCATCTCCTCTCATCTTTTCACCCCTTCTCATCTTTTTATCTCTTCTCATCTCTTCATTCAGCCATTCATCCATCTTATACCTTTCTGTATGGAGATGATTTATTTATTTATTTATTCTTTCTGGGCCTTGATTATACATGTACGGTTCATATTAAGGAACATATATTTTACATGATTGGTACTGCCTGATCAACTATATTTTTACTACAACCAGACGATATTATTCCTGCTACCGATGGTTTTTTTACTGTGGCCTTCCTACCACTAGTCTTTTAATATTCCTGTTACCACCAGACGATTTTCTTCAAATCAAAGGACACTCCTCGTAAGGATGGGGTTGAGGTGGGAAAAAGAGGGCGAAAGAGGATGTCACGCATCTCGAAGTGAACGGGTTTTGAATGTGGTTTTATTTTAATTTTCCTCTTGAGAAGCAACTTTTCGCTGCCTCTGTCTTGGTTCACATTTTACTTTCCTTTTCCTTTCCTTTTACTTGTATAGGGTGACTTTGTTTGTTCCACAGCCTTAAATAATAACCCCACACAGTGCTATGTCTGTCTGTACCTATCTACCTGTCCATCTGTGTCTGTCTGTCTGTCTGTCTATCTACCTACCTACTTATATCTGTTTGTCTGCCTGTCTATATTTATCTACCTATCTGTCTATCTGTTTATCTGTCTGTCTGCCTTTCTATCACTCTATCTATCTATATGGATTATATGTAGACATGTTAGTATCGAAGTCAAGTAAGCAGGCAGGTAGGTAGGTAGGTAGGTTGATGGATGGATTAAGTAATGTGTAAGTAAAAAATACTAAGGAAAGGAATATGAGGGAACTGAAGGTGATTATTTACCATCAATTCCTTTATACACGATGTCCACAAATTATCCATACAGAACTGACAAAACATTACCTTGACGTCTGAAGTAAATTTGCTGTACCTCAGTTGAAAGATCATCGTTTAAGAGTAACTATAAACTTCATGGAAATTAAACCACACACACACACACACACACACACACACACCATTTCGCTGACCGATGGACAAAAATTATGTGACAGACTACATGATATTGTCTTATTTTTTGTATTATCAGTGAATTTTTGAAGTGGTAAAGATAGTTTGTGGACACCAGCATATCCTTAGCATGTTCTTTGTTTGTCATGTGGGGTATAAACTCGACTCAGGTGAAACTTGGTCAAATATGAAGGTGGTATTTCTTTTGGAGTAAGTTGTGGCAGGCAACGATTTAGTAGACCTTTCATGATTTGATGGAACAGATAGACAGAAATGATTTTGAGTGTTGTAAACCTGGGACGTATATACATCTGTGTGGTATCAGCGCACTTTCTGGTTCGTCTACAGTTTCTCCTACTTTCGAGTCTGCTCTTATCCACTGTACCAGGCTAGTCACATCCATTCTATCCATATGATCACACTTTCTAAGCTCACTCTCTTCTTTCCTTTGATAGCAGGCTCCCTCACTCCATATCTTCCAGCCAGCTTTGATTTCTTACCCTATTTAATCTACAAACCCCACATATATTCTTAAGCAGTCTCATTTTCACCTCACTCTCTCTAAAGTTTTCATACTCATGGCATCTCTGTGTCTCGCATATTTACAGTCATGTGGGCACGAACGTAACCTCATGCTGGCCCTTTGCTGCTTCTGTGCTCAGTGTCCCGGCCTGTATTGCACCACTTTTTCTTCCTTGTGACACTACTCCCAATTTCATTATCACATTTCCCTTTCTCTTACATTAATAATACATGGCGCTTAATATTTTTCACCATTCCATGTCCTCGCAGTTCACCACCATATTACACTGCGAGTCACCGTTTTACTGTTAAACCAATTCCCTGTCAGACATCACCATTCATAAACAATATTACTCAAAATTCGTCTCCAAATATCTTGTCTATAATTAGCAAGCAGTACAGCATCATCTACATACATCAAGTGTGCAATATTCCCTCCCTTACCATCCCTCACCATCTTCAGTCCAGTTTTTGCACTCATTCCTCGACCTTTCCCATACCCTCCTCCTTGTGCAACCACGCAGGAGACACCACACACCCATGTCTTACCACAACACTGCTGTAGAACCACTATTTCAAGCACCCATTAGCTCGTACGTACAGAGTTTCCCCTCCGTCATAAAATCCCCTTATAGCTATGAACATTTTTTTTTCTTCACACACACACACACACACACACACACACACACACACACACACACACACACACACACACACACACACACTTATACTTCCTTCCTGTTAACTTTGCCATAATCTCTTCAGGATCATAAAGGTTTTAAATATCTTTCAGTTCTTCCCACAGTCTTCTCCACTATCAGTCGTAATTTCGCTACAGTACCTTAAACAAAAAATCAAACTATTACGCTATTCAGAATGCATAATCAACTGAGGCTTTTCCCACCCCTCCCTGTTCATCTTTCCATATACTTTCTCATTCCTTGGGTCCGTGAATGCCATCGAAATCATACAGTCTTTCATGCAGGCTTTCTCAACTCTATGCCTCGCTGCGTTTTTCGTGTCTACAAAAAAATCTCGTCACTGCAATGTTCATACTGTATAACCACTTAAGGCGCTCCCCGCCCCTTTAACAGGCATATACACGCTACAAAACTGTGTAATGATGGCGGCGCTAGGAGACGGGAATGGGTTGTAATGTGCAGACAAGGAAGACCCGCCCAGCACCCATCAGTGAGGGTAGCAACTGGGTCTGTCTACGGGGAGAGAGAGAGAGAGAGAGAGAGAGAGAGAGAGAGAAGGGGGGGAGGACCTGTGTGACATACATTATATTTCTTGCATGTAGACTGACGAACATACAGTAGGTATACTTTGGTTCGACACAGTTGACCTTTACTTATTGCCCTCTGTACTGAACGAGTTGTCTTTTCTAAGCTCGGTATAGTTATCTGGAGGTAGCATGAATATATTAAAGCTTTGTTGTCGTAGGGAAGTGGTTATGGGACTTTGCATTTGATAATAATAATAATAATAACAATAATAATAATAACAACAATAATAATGATGATGATGATGATAGTAGTCGTAGTAGTAGTAGTAGTAGTAGTAGTAGTAGTAGTAATAATAATAATAAATGTCTGGGCATCCTCCTCGTGGTCGTGCTCCCTCCTGTGTTTGTTGGACGTGGGGTCACCTGAGCTCACCTATCCAGACGTTAATTCCCTCGTTGTACCTAATTTATAAAAGGAAAATTCAGAGCCTGCATCGGTTCCAGTAAGTTGTTTGTTGCATAATACCCTGAGTTTTATTTTAGGAACCTAAGTAGGAGAGAGTTATTTTTATTTCCTTCTTGCTATCTCCTGACGGTGTAATTTATCTGAGGCAGGGCCTGGGCTAGTGAAGAGGTCAATAGAGGTGATAGCCATTAATCCTGCAGTTCCGGAAGTCTCTCTGAAGCTGAATAAAATCGTCTGGAGCTAACAGGAATAATATAAGAAGTACGTTTGAAAGGTTCTCTGCTAGTGAAGGGGCATTTGGCGGTGATACGTACCGGTAACTATTGTAGTTCTAAACGACATCCTCACGCTGAGTAAAGTCGCCAGGAAGTAGCAAGAGTAAAAAGTTCGTGGTGGTGAAGATATTGGCCCCGTAATTGGGATATAATTTCTATTACATTCTGGCTAACTGGCAGATAATTTGATGTCTTATGGAAGACCGCATGTAGTGAAGTGGTTATCCCGTTTAATCCAGTGTCGCATATCGGTGCTACCGCGTGAAGGCGTCTATCTCAACACCAAATGCCATCCATCCATCATCCAGTCCCTCTTCTCCCACCAGGAGCGTTGGGTCAATGGGCTTGGCTATTCATTTCCGACACTTACGGCGAGGGTGACCTGCCTCACTCGACCCTGAGTGGCATTATGTGAGCAATAAACCCCAACCACACCTTTGAGCTCCCTAACCCACAAAAGCAGCACCAAATGAATAAAAATAGTAAATGAGGAAGAGTGACAGATGCGGTGCCAGTCTCCCAGGGTATAGCGTCAGAGCAGCGACACACCAGGCCATTAGTTAAGTGTGCGCGTGTCCCTTCAGCCATCGTGCCTTCAACGATCCCACACCCGTTGCTGCAGGCTTGGTTGGTCTCGTGTACTGGGGTCAGACACCTCTAGGACCCTTCATGGACCCGCCCTGCCCTCAGCACGACACTGGCATCCAACTGGTTCATGTAAAGCTCCTATGAAATTTGCATCCCGTTATGATAACTCGTTTATTATTATTATTATTATTATTATTATTATTATTATTTTACTAGAATGATCTTTTTTTTTTTTTTTTTCGCAACACCCAGTAGTCTTTCGGTTCATGTGGCAGCTTCCAGTGTAGCAGCCTATCATGGAGGAGGATTTCGGCTACTCTCTTTTCTTTCCTCTCCTTTCCTTTCCTTTTTTTTTTTTTTTTTCTGTGATTTTTCTTCTTCACTAACACCTGAAAATTTCAAGGTTTAAGAAGTGAATCATTCCAAAAATTTGCATCTTGTCATAAAAAACGATGTTGAGTGTGCAACCATCTGAGAGAGAGAGAGAGAGAGAGAGAGAGAGAGAGTCATAGCCAGTGTCATGTGATCAGCAGACTCCACAAATGGCAGGGAACAGAACATTACCTGAAGCAGTCGGTGTCGCAAACGCCCCACGCACCACCGTAGGGCGTGGCAGGCACCAGACACGCGCCTCTCCCTGGTCTATCAAGCACCTGCAGAGTCCATACTTACGAGCCTCCTTGAGATTAAGTTGAGATTGAGATAACTGTTCCTTACTTTTGTCTTATTGAATCACCAAACAGTCAACAACCAGAGTGAATAAAAAAAACGAAAGTATACGGAAAATAAAGCGATTTTTCTTGATAGTAAATTGCTCTAGAGATTCGTTTATCTTAGAAATTCACTTAAGATTCTTGATAAATTCACCACCTTCTCCCCGTTACTGCAAGCACCACTTCGTTACTTGATTCTCGTCTCGGATGGGTGTCACCTGCCGCGCCCTCACACCTTCGGCTGTCATACATGCGCTCCAAGTGTTGCTGCTTCGCCACGCCCTCCTCTGGCTACTCTCGCGAACCCGGTCCATGGTTCTCTTGGTTCGACAGCTATTTATCAGTTTTTCATGTGTCTTGGCATAGATATGAGAGCCCGTTCCCTAAAGTTCAGCTGTTCTCGTACGCACAACACACCTGCGCGTGTCACTACTTCGGCATCAATACCCACCTTCAATATTGTGCGAATTAAGTCAGCGTTGCTAAATTCAGATCATGGTCGATCCATGCCACAGCCTGGGATTGAACTTGTGTCCTTTTAGACAGCAGATGGCTTCTCAAACCGTGTCTACACATACTTGATATTCTTCAGGTAAATCATCGCCATCACTGCTTTGTTCCCACTATCGTAAACGGAAGGGAAAGATTAGCATTGAAGGAAAAGGGAAGCAGCGAACGAGGAGAACGGCCATCATAAAGGTCAGCTGAAATGAGCCAAACTTTCCCTTACTCGTCATTCAAACTTTCGGAATTCTCTCTTTCTCTCTCCAGGCTAAACCACCTACTCAAACGTGCTTCATCTGGATATTCTCATGATTAAGGCAACTAAAATTTTATTCCAGCCAATGCCAGATGATTTTATGTGGCGCGAGAGAGACCCAAAAAAATGAGAGTGTTAATACCGGAGAATAAGGTTCGTATTCTCTTCGGTTAAGGAAGCTCTCTAACACCTTTTCCTTAGCGATTTATTTTTGGTTACGGCTGGTTAATATTCGTTTGTACGTTACTTATGCAGAGTATGGCGATATTGAAAAGATTTATGTAGCGATAGTGATAGGATTTATGTAATACAGAAGAGGACCGTATGGTGTAAAAAGCAAAATAAATTGCTTAGGAAAAGGTGTTAGGGAGCTTCCTCAGCCGACGAGAAGATTGGACCTAAGAGTGTTAATATTTTTATCATTAACTCTTTCATGATCGGACAGGACCTAAATCTAGTCCCGCCCCCCCCCCCCAGTTCAATTAATTCATCCGAAACTGAAGAAATCCGCCAGATGGTAAAAAGTTAGAGAGAGAGAGAGAGAGAGAGAGAGAGAGAGAGAGAGAGAGAGAGAGAGAGAGAGACCGTCCCCGAGCTCAATGGGTTAACTACTAAAAGACGTCAGTGTAGTGAAGGGGTACACGCTAATTACTGATCACACCTTTATGGACGCTGAAAGGGGCGACACGTTTTTTCTGGGAGTGGGTTAGATGTGGCTGGAATATGGTGTTGGGGGAAGGGGAAGAGGGGGGAAAGGAAGGGAGGGGGTGAAGGGAAGGAATGAGAAGGAGAGGTGATGAGAGAGGGGAGGCGAAGGAAGGGGGGGAAGGAAGAGGATAAGGAGAGGTGACGAGAGGGGGAAAGGGAAAGAAAGAGGAGGAAGCATGGGGACTGGGTGGTGTGGAGAATGGAGGGAGATGTGACGTGGGGGATTGATGAGGGGGAAGAGGTGGTGGAGGAAAGGAAGGGAGGGTGACGAGGGACGAGGGGATAGTGAGGAAACAAAGACTGAGAGTAAGGGGAAATAATGAGAAGACGAAGAAGAAGAAGAGGGAAGGAGGAGGAAGAGGTGAAGGGGACGGGGGTGGAGGGTGGAGGCAAGGGGATGAGATGACGGGAGGTGGGGAGTGTAGGGGAGGGAACGAGAGGGAAGGGGGAGGGGGAGAAAGGGGAGGGGGGGGACTGGGATGAAGTGGCAACAACACGCCGACACCCAGAGCCTCCAAGATCAACAAGAAGGAGAAGACAAGAACACCATTAATCCATTCAGTCCGAGGAAGTATTTTGTATCTTATTTTTGCTTCCTTTCAGACGATTTACCATTACTATTATTATTATTATTATTGTTATTACTGTTACTATTACTGTTATTATTATTATTATTATTATTATTATTATTATTGCTATTATTATTATTATTATTCATGCGCAGTCAGAAGTCTTTTGAACTCCACCAGTCCAATGAACTGTTTGTTTATTTTGCTTTTGCTGCCTCAAGACGACACATTCAACTCAGGAAAGACTCTTCGACCTTTAAAAACTACCTGTAAATGTAGTCTTACCTCTTTGTTATTCAGGTCCTCTCTTAAAATGAATAGAATAGTCTGTGGTTAACAAGAAGAAAATAAAGTAATCGGCCTGGAGTGGTAAAACCTTTGTCATTACTATCTGTCAGGCACCAATTAAAGATTAGCATTGTAAGGTTTGATAAGACTACGAAATGTTAATCTTTTGGCCAAGAATTTCCTCGTCGTAATAGTAAAAATTAAGGTGAATATTTCTTCCCTACTGACCTGTGACTTACGAGTTTATAAAGCAGCAATGAGTGACACATTATACAGTTCTTGTTCACGCAACCAGGTCCAAATGTTGAGTACCGGGAAGTGTTGAAATATCGTACCATAAAAGTGTCATTGCTAAAGAGACAGGATATGATTGCACAAGCGAGACTAGGAAAATAAGTCAAAACCTTCGAATGACGCAGGTTAGTTCTGGATCTTCATTAAAAGGTATTGTTTTGACAGAGACAGGATCCGATCGCATAATATGACCGGGAAAAGCAAACTGAAAACCTACCAACCTGGACACAGTGAAAGGACGTAGAAAGTCGTGATAAGGAGGATTTTACATCATGGAATTTCTGCTTTTAGGCCTCAGTTGGGTTATCTCTGGTTCGACTCTGGTATTGCTAGTACTTATGGTAAATCCTTTGTAATAATAATCAGTGGAATATAATTGGTATTTTTTTTATTAACTGCCTAGTGTATTGCAGTTCGAGAAGATTAGAAGTTATTGTTTATTGCTGTTATTATTAATGTTGAAATGCGCGTTTCTGCCTGCACATTTGTGGCAGTTGTATGTGGAAGGCGAATGTTTACGTATATGTGTGTGTGTGGGGAGTACATGTGTGAAGATGTGTGTGTGTGTGTGTGTGTGTGTGTGTGTGTGTGTGTGTGTGTGTGTGTGTGTGTGTGTGGTTTGGAGGATAGGACATATGATGGTGTGTGCGTGATGGGGCTCTACTTATTTCCTTCTTTTACTTCTCTCTTCTTTCCCTTCTCATTTTTTTTATTGTTGTCCTCATACCCTTCCTCTCTCTCTCTCTCTCTCTCCTGCCTTCGTATCACATGACGTCCCCCTCTGCGACCACTCCCAGCCACACCGATTACGTTATTGGTCTCCATGTCTTGTGTCTCCGCCGTGGTAGACGCTGCCGGGGGAGACTACCATCGCTTGATTGGTCAGGTGGGCGATTACCTGGGTGTTGGCTGTTGTGTGGCCAGGACCGAGGCGGGTGTGGCTGGGTTACCTGGCACGGATACGGTAAATCACGCTTAAAAATGGCCAGAGTTCACCTGGTGTCGACTGGGAGAATGTTGCGTCACGTCCCCATTGCGAGACAGGGACATCACACAAGTTAATTTGCAGGAATAAAACCCCTATTAAGTCCCCTCATACCCTTAAATGATAGGCCAATTACTGTCCTAATTTTAGTCACTTCATGGGGTTAACTACTTCACTTCTTGCCATCTCTAGACGATTTTATTCATTTTCGCAGGGATTTTTCGAGATGGAGGGGTTAAATATAGCTTTTATTGACTCCCTCAGCACGAGAGATCTTTCCTGTGCTTAATAAAATCGTCTGGAGGCAACATTAATAAACTGGAATAAGAAGACATCAGATTAAACGAAGCAAAAAGCAAAGCGTGATAAATCCCCAAGTACGCCTCTTGACTGCGAAATTCAGCCCTTCTGTTTTTTTTGTTTTGTTTATCATATCGTGGCCTCATCCTCTTCCTCTCCGCCGCGCGATAAGAAAGAGGAAGAAAAAACAAGGAGGCGACATCCGGAAGTCCACGGAGAGATAAGGGGGCTGGATGCTGTTGACCACTATCTCAGCTGACGTCATGAGTTCCTCCCCGCCCTGCTCTTTTCTTCCGGTTCTTATCTGACCTTATCGAGCTTTTGTTTTATGTCACTTCTTGCTCTTATGTTGGTCTGGTCTTTATCTTTCCTTTTTCAGACCCATTCTTTCGTTCTAACTTTTATCTGGTCTTGTCTAGCACTTATTTTATGTCCTTGCTTGGTTTTCATGTTGGTCTGGTTTCTGAATACCCTGATTTTATTTATTCTCTCTCCGTTTTTGTTTTTTCTGCCCACATATCCTCAGCGCTTTTCTTAGGGTAATTCTCATCCTGACCCTGGTTCTTAGACACGTTGAGATAGTAAGCGAATTTTTGTCTCTGATTGCACAGTGTCCATTTTTATTAAACTATTCACCATTTCCCCAATCACAGCGATGCAGGCAAAGATGAGTGCTTTTTTTTTTTTTTTTTTCCAGTGATACATTCCCTCTATGCCGACTTTGATAGCAGCTTCCGCCCAAATAATTTCGTTCTTTTTTTTTTTCATTCTGATTTAGACTAAAAATTTGTCACTGGTTTCAATTTCTCGGTTGTTCTTTACTGGCTTTGTTTTCTGAAGCGGCCTAAAGGATGAATACGTGTGAAATTGCGTGAGTTGGTTTTGTGCGGGTATGTGTGTGTGTGTGTGTGTGTGTGTGTGTGTGTGTGTGTGTGTGTGTGTGTGTGTGTGTGTGTTCTGCCATGCCTCTCATGTACGGCAATATATCTTTCACACCTGCATGGGGACAAAGCAATCAGGCTACCTGTTAATGACGCCTTTGTGTCATTGTGTCAGGATAAACAGGGATGTGTCCAGTGCAGTTACTGTCAGCACACACACACACACACACACACACACACACACACACACACACACACACACACACACACACACACACACACACACACACACACACACACACACACACACACACACACACATTCTCTCTCTCTCTTTCTGTCTGTTACGTGTCTGTCTGTATATCTGTTATGTGCACCGCTTATTGATATATATATATTAGTAAAGTAGGTCCATATTTAACAAGACAGGAAGGTAGAAAAAACAAGAAGTAGACAGCTAGTTACCTTGATAAATACACACGAACGTAAACAAGGAAACAAAAAGCAAAGACATAGATGGAGAGACAGGTAAAGACGAACAGACTGAAAAATAGACAGGCAGACAGACAGACAGACATTTAGGTTGACGGGTAGACAGTAATAGGACCGCCAGAGATAGAAAGGGATAACAGACACAGATAGAATAACATAGAAATAGAATTACATTATATATTCTAATGGATAAACAGGCAGACAAACATGTAACTGTCTAGATGGACAGGTCATGGATAGAATTTCAGAAGAGAGGATGACAGACACAGTTGTAAAAATATATAGGTATAGACAGATACGTATATAGACAGGCAGAACACAGACACGTATAAAGACAGATTGAAGAAAACAGTTTGGTGGATGACAGATAGACAGATAGATATATAGATGGACAGATAGACGGAAGAACAGACAAAGACAATGAGTAAGCAGACACACAGATGGGCAGACAGAAATAGAAAGCTATATACATTGACAGACGGAGATAGCTTGATGGAAGAACAGATAGTGAGATAGATGGATAAACAAATAGACAGACAGATAGACAGATAGACAAACACAGGTACAAGCAGACAGGTATCTCCATGTAATTGCTGTGGCCATTAGAATAAGAGGGAGATCGTTTATCACCTGTTATATTAGCACGAGAGGTAACAAGGGCTTGAGGCAGGTGCTGTGTGTGGTGATGCTGGTAGTGGGGTGGGGGTGGGGGTGGGGGAAGGGCGGGAGTGGTAAGGCGGAAAGGAGAGGGGTAGAGGAGAGGTTGTGAAGAGGAGGAAGGGGAGAGTGATTGTGAGGAAGGAGGGGTTATGGTGAGAGGGAGAGGAGTGATGTTTCTGTGAGGGAGGGGGAGAAGGAGGGGTGAGAGTAATGGGAGAGGATGAAGAGAAGAATGGTTGGGAGAAGGGGGTGGTGGGGAAGGAAGAGGGGGGCAGATGAGGGTGAGAGGGAGCTGGTGAAGTAGAGGTGGAACGAGGAGAGGGTGAGTGAAAAGGGGAGTGAAGTGTAATGAGGGAGAGAGGTGGAAGGGATGATGAGGGTCGGGTGGGGAGAATTAATGGGATCGTGAGAGAAGGATGATGGGGAGAGGGAGAGGGAGTGGGAAGGGGAGAAGAGCGATGATGAGGGTGGGGTAGTTGGAGTTGATGAAAGTGAATGAGGGAAGCTGGATGGTAAATGATGAATGAGGGAGGGAGGGTGGAGGAGTGTGGTGATAGTAAACAGGAATGAAGGCAATGACTGGGGAGAGTAATGAGAGAGGGAAGGAAAATAATGGGTGAAGGAGAGTGATAAAAGAGGATGACGGGGAGGGAGTGATGTGATGAGTGAGACGCTGATGAAGGGAGGATGATGAGGGAGGTGATGAGGGGGAAATATAATGTGTATAAAGGAAGACAGAGTGCAGTTGTGGTGAGAGAAGAGAGTAATGAAGGGGTGTGATGGTGCAGAAAGTGATCAGCAATGGTGAAAGAGGATAATATGAGTGATGCAGGAGAGGTGGGCAGAATGAAGGTGATAGTGAGGGAGAGGGAGGGTAAAGAATAAGTGTGATAATGAAGAGGGTAATGAATTATGATGATGAAGGAGGGAGGGGCATAAGGAGTGAGAGTGGCGATGAGGTAGGAAGAGTGAAAGTGATGGGGGAGAGGAGGTGCTGAATGAGTGTAGTGGTGCAGAGAGTGGTGAGTGATGGTGACGGGGTAAGAGGTGAGGGGGGGAGTAATGTGTTGAGAGGTGAAGATGGCGTCTCACCCGGCCTCACCTGGCGATACACCTCCACCAATTAGAGGATGCTGGTAGGGGTTGAGGGTAGGGGGAGAGGGGGTGGGCAGTAGGTAGGGGTAGGGGTTAAATTAGAGAGGGGAAGAGCGGGTAGGTATAGGGGATAGGGGAAGGGCAGGGGTGTGGATGAGGGCAGTGATGAAGGTAGGGGAAATTATGTATAAATCGTAGGAGTGGTGGAAGTGGGTAGCAGTGAAGTTAGAGACAACGATACCTGTAGTGAGTAGATATGAGGTATTGGAGGGGCAAGGGTATGGATATAGGGATAGGGGGGAGGGGTGGAAGAGGGGTTGGAGTGGGGTTAGGCGCACGGGGAATAGACGCTTGGGGATGTGGATAGGGCAAAAGTAGGGAATTGAAGGTGTGGGTAGGGTAGGGAAGTGGGGAAAGGGGAACTGATACGTAAATTTGACACTGAATACATGCCAGGGTTGTCTCATTCAGGGCTGGTGTGATGATGTTAGTGAGGTCTTTGCGTCTTGTGTAGCACCAGGAAAGTCTTTTTTTTGACTAACTTCATATAATCAGACTCGAGTCCTTTTCAGTACAGGTCACTTCTCCAACCATTTTTGTTTGGAGGGTATTATATTTACTAACAGTTTTGTAGACTATATGCAGAGTAACTGTTTCTTTAATCTAACCGAAATCCTTTGGATAGAATATTAATTGCCATATTGCCGTACTAAGGGTTTAATAATCTACCATACATGCACCAAGCGTCAAAAAAATAAAAAGTCCTCTAATCGTCAGTGTCACTGCATGTGATTATAAATCGATCTGAGTCTCCTAGATACCCTTACCATTTACTTTCATTTCCATTGGTGTCCCTTTTATTACCTGGGGCTTATCTTACTTGGGTGAAATCGTCTTAAATTAGTCCGATCAAGATGCCATTGTGCCACAAGATATCGCAATGCTGTAGCTTTATTTTTTTCCGTTTTCTCCTTATTCATTCGTGTTTTTTTCCTTCTAAGATTGTAATTTTTCATTTTACTGATTAAGTCACGCCTGCTTGATCGTCATACACACTTTCTCCATCATCGTCGTGTATTTGTGCCACGCCTGACTGCAAGTAAGTTATTTTCTGTTATTTTCTTCCTAATTCATTAATGTTTTTTTTTTCAGTCAAGTGAGTGTTTTTTTTATTTTTTTTTCCTCGCTATTGAAGTCACTCTTTGTTCATCAAGTCACACACACATAGTCTCCAAGTTTGTGATATCTTGTCGTGTCCATCAGCACTTCTCATGCATCGTGCGTGTTTTTCCCTTGCCGCCCCACTCGCTCGTCACCACCAGGACCCTCTCTCTTCCAGCCCTTCTCCTCGACACTTAACCACCAGCCTGTGCTAAGTAAAGGGGTCCCGGAGCCTCACTCACCACCCATCATCTCCACCCTTCACCCACGCCACGAAGGGGAAGAAATGATGTGGTGTCAACGCAGGGCATGGCGTGTGGGGGTAGGGTTGTGGTTAAGAGAGGGAGGGAGAAGGCATAGAGAAGGTAGGAATGCTGAGAGGGCAGGGCATTACGTAATTTAGGGTAGGGCAAGGGACGGCGCAGTGTAGGGTAGAGCAGCGGATTGAGGAGCTTTGGATAAGACGGTTAAGGATAGGGAGGGGGATTGTGTAATGTAGGATACGGCAGGGGAGAAATGAAAGTGGTGTGAGAGGAAGATGTGGGAAAGTGAAGTGTAATGAGGGAGTGTGATGACGAACGTGATGAGGACATGAGGTGGGTATGGTGAAATCGTGTGTTTCTTTCATTGTCAGTATAAGTCATCCGTAGAGGACTGATCACTCCACTGAAGCAAGGGGAATACATAGATAGACAGATAGATAGATAGGTAGATAGATAGATAGATACAGTGAGGGGGGGGGATGTTGATGGAGGAGAATGGCGGGGCGAGATGATTTAGAATGGTAGGGAATGGAAAGTTAGGGGATGGAAGGGGAGAGGTGAAATGTGGGGAATGTAGGGTGGTTGGGGAGCCCCGGGGAAATGGAGGGGTAGGATGGGCGACCAGGATGGGTATAGAGGACGGGGGAGAGGGATAATATGGGGAAGTTCATGGACGAAGAAGAGGAGGAGGATATTGTTGGGATTGCAGAGTGGACAGAGAGGTCCATGGGGAGTGGGGGGAGAAAGCAGATGGGGAGAAAAATGATGCAGGGATGCTCATGGGAGAGGAGGAAGAGGTAGAGGAGGAAGAAGGGGGAATGGGAGAAAGATAATGTGGGGAGTGGAGGGCGGATCAGGAGGCCAGGGGGAATCGAGGGGAGATAAGGAGGGAAGGCGAAGGGGAAAAGGGGGCGATGATGTGGGAGGTGAGTGGTAGTGGAGGTGAGCTATGTCCGGGCAGGGGAGGGGGAGATTGGGGACAGAGTGGGGGAGAGGGGAGGGGAGGATGGTGGTGGTGTTTACTTGACCTCCTTCCTCTCTCCTCCCACCTCGTTTGTTTACATCAGTCAGCTGTTTTCCTCGTCCGCTGAATACCGGGTTGACTGCTTGACGTGACGTAGCGAAGGAAAACAAGGGCTTAAGCATCGTTTCTAAGAAGTGTAGCAAACTAATACAAGTCGGTCAAAATATTATCCTTCCAACAACATCTTAGAGGGAAGGCAGCTTGTTTTTTTTATCAGGACAGCCCCGGATGTTTTTATACCTTGAGTGTCTGTAAACTTGGTCAGAATGTTGATGATAAATAAAAAGAAATGTCCGATATGTGCATTCCAAGGGTAGGAATTTAACTCTTTCAAAATTTCAAGGTGTGACTCTATAAAATCATCATCATCATTCATCATCATCATCATCATCATCATCATCATCATCATCATCATCATCATCATCATCATCATCATCATCATCATCATCTCTCCGACTTACCTGGGATATATATGAGAGATCCAAACATGAAGAAGAAAACAGAAAATAAAAACTTTCAACATGAGCTCAGAAAAAAGTCTCTCATCCATCCACTCATCATCCTGACCAATAAAAACCTTAGGAAATACCAACATCCATAACGAATAACTTTGTAATAAGAGACAAAATTTCAACTTCTTGATAAAGGTCTGTTTCTCTTATACCTGAGCCTATGTAACTTCTTCAAATTGCAGGTGATAGATAAAAAAATATATAGAAACTGGACTTTGTATTCTAAGGATTCAGTATTATCTCCTTTAGTCTTCAGTGAGTGTGCAAGGGCCTGATTATATCCCAGCCACCGTTACGACGAGCAAATTGCAGTTAGAGACGAAATGATAGTTATTACAGGAACTGATACGATGGCTTAAATGAATAATAATGCGAAGAGGTGATTTGATGTTTTGGGTTATCGAATGTTCACCTAAGTTAGTGGGTCGAGAAAATGAGGAGCGATGTTCAGCTCAAGAAAAAAAGAGGAAAATAAAGAAAAACAAGAGAAAGAAGAGAAAAAGAAAGCAAGAGGAGATCCAAATGTTATCCACTTGCGAGAGAGAGCAAGACACAGTTATGTTGGGCCGAGGTTTAGAATTTGTTGAAACTGTAAGATGTCCCTGCCTTTTGTACGATGACCTTGAGAAGTGAGAAATAATATTGTAACTTTGATATGTATTGCACAGTATGAGGACGAAAACTGCACTGCATAATCTGAAATTCACACTCCTTTGTTTGAAAACTATGCATTCCCCCCCCCCTTTCCCACACTTCTTGATGTAAAAACAACTCAATATCAAGAGACCATATATCATTTCATACCTGTTTTCGATGCAGTCCCTCACCATCATCATCTCTCAGCATCATCACCATCAGTACAGCCACGCACCACCACCATAGTCAGTCCCTATCATTATCATCATTTCCGCTCGCCTCTTTCCTGTCGTGGGGGTACCAGCATGTAGCGAGGAGATGATTTACTCATTCCCTATACAGCAATAAGCCGGTCGTAAACGCTAAGTAATTGTGATAGCATCAGTTCCCCATTTGTCTTGCTCTTTGTTATGCCTCTTTATCTGTCTTGTTCCGCCTGCTGCAGCCTGTGAGGGGTGGCTTTAACAAAGGGAACACGAAACTCCCCGTTTTCTCCTTTTATACCTTGCCCACTAGACGGAAGATATGAGGCTAAGTGTTTAAGTTTTCTTGTTTTACCTGGAAGCATATTTTTTTCGTGCCGCCCATACTGTTTGACCTAAACAGGGTATTCTCCCCCAGCCCTATCCCACCACATATCACCATCCCAGTCTATCCCGTACATATCTTCCCGTCCAATCCACCCTTTTCTACACCGCTAATCCCCCACCCTCTCGGAACACAAATAAGTGGTGGAAGAGCCTTGTTGTGTCTGCTGTTTGCCTGAAACTGTTACCTCTTTGGGTTTGTCTTAAAATTCAGACACCTCAGTGCCCGCAAAACAACGCCCTCTCCACCCGTGACACACCAGGTTCCCTCTGTAAAATGTAGGTATTTAGTTTTTCATTTTATTTATCTCTCTATCTGTCTAGTGTGTGTGCGTGTGTGTGTGTGTGTGTGTGTGTGTGTGTGTGTGTGTGTGTGTGTGTGTGTGTGTGCGCTCTTCTATCTGGCCCAAAGGTTTAGTCACCAATTCTTCAAAATATCGTTTGGCATATATTAGTATTCAGGAACGTCCTTAACCACAATATTCAGCACCCATTCGCCAGGCAACGGTAAACTTAGCCATCACAAGCTTTCTACCCGGGAACATCTCCAATATATACGGTATATGCATTTTTTTTTTTTTTTTGGTCCCAGCTTTAAGGAGTGTGTAATTTATGGATTCCTTCTGCGTGGTCTGCTTCCTAGTGTGTGTGTGTGTGTGTGTGTGTGTGTGTGTGTGTGTGTGTGTGTATTTATAGATATAATTTTTCAAACTGTTTAATAGCGATTTGTTATTTACATATTCTGTTCTCCCTCAGTGTAAAATGTATTGAAATATAGTGGGGCTGTTGATGCCATCGTTCCTTTATATATACAGTAGTACAATTCTTATAATGTTTATCGTAGTTTGATAATAATTTCGATTGAGACTGTCGTTTAGGCCTTCAGTGGTGACCTAAAATATAATGTTTTCATGTTTCGGTTAATGCTGAACGGGTTTACATGAAAATCATTTTTCTTGCATGGATTAATACCATTTTTTGTTATAGGAATGAAGCGTGTAGTAAAGTATGCTTAGACTGTTTTAAGTTTTGTGGTATACGTGTACAGTTTGCCTATTTCTAGTTTAGCCTTTGGACGAGAGGCGGCCAGACCATAACCTTGTCAAATGGTATGGCCGTAGCAAGAATATAAGTTAATATATCTGTGTTGTCATAAAAATTGGAGGTCAGAATTTGCTTATACATTGGTGTGGTGTTCGGTATACTGGATTCAGGTGGGATCTGGTGTATATAATTTGGCCAATATACCGTTTACCGTAGTGGCGTGGAGTGGGGAGTGGGGAGGGGGAGTGGGGAGGGGGGGAGTGGGGAGGGGAGAGCTGGGAGGGGGAGTGGGGCGGGTCAGGTGAACGGGATGCAAATGTGTGTATCAGCTGCCTTGTGATCGATAGGGCTGGGGGCTGCTGTGGTAAAGGATAGGGAAACTTGGGTAGAGGGGCTAAGATGTTGGGTAAGGGGATAGGGGCTGAGGTTAAGGGATTGAGAGCTTAGATAAGGGGCTAGAGGCTGGGGTTAAGGGAATGTGGGCTGTAGTAAGGGGCTTGGTTAAGGGTAGGGGTTGGGGTAAAGGGCTTGGATTAACTCTTTCAGTGTAGTGACATTTTTCACTTCCACTGTCCACCACCTCCTCGTATCGCTCAGTCACGGCTAAGCATTCAAGGTAGAGGCATAACTCATTTTGCCAAGTCAGAACAAGTGAGATATAGGAATTATTGCCTATCCTTACCGTACCATTCCGACCCCTCCTCCTCCTCCCCTAGACCACCAGCACCTTCACTGCTCAGGCTTATTTGTCAAGATAAAATAATTGGACTATAGAAATTACCACCTGCCCATACCTGACCCATCCCCCTCCACAGTCCATCTCTCCCTCCCTCCACACCCTTCCACCTCTCCCTGCCTCCACGCCCCTCCACCTCTCCCCACCAGCACCCTCTCCACTCAGCTCTTTCCCCTGTCCATCTGTGACGTCTTGCTTTGACACGACCTATCGCTCTTATGAGGCTGCACCGCTACCTCCTTCTTTATGCTGGATGGTGTTGCGTTCTGTCGGGTGCACTGCTGCGTGTTTTTGTGGTGGCTTTGTGTGTATGAGAGAGAGAGAGAGAGAGCAATTTGGAAAATGAACAGAGCCATAATTTAGTGATCAAGCAGTATCTGTAGTCTCTCTCTCTCTCTCTCTCTCTCTCTCTCTCTCTCAAACAGTTATCCACGTAAAGGGAGCCAGGTCATCCCTTCATAAATCAACGTATAACGGAGGTCAAGGGAGGGGGGGTCGAAGGTGTATCAGTGCGGACGTGTGGGCGGGCAGGGAGGCGGTGGGAGGTCCCTTAACCCTTTGCCTGGGAAGTACAATCGAGAGCAGAAATTCTCTTCCAATATTATGGTAGCCGCAGATCTAATAATAATGTGGTGAAGAATTAACTTTTAAACTGTCCGTTATTTAACTTTTTGGGTGTGGTGATAATAACAGCTTGCTTCGTTGGGCTGTGTTTCAGGCATCACTACAGTATTTGGAAACGTAGTGCTCTGATGAAACGGAGTGCTCTTGCTTCAATATTTACTAAACCTGTGCGATCTGACAAATATGCGCCAGTATGGATCGTATTCTAGGTAGCAAAGGACGCTCCGTAATGTCTCTTCGTTAGCGATTAATGTTTGAAATTATACTAAAGCATTTTTTTTTTTTTTAAGTATTCTTGACATGTAAATATCGACACAGTTTGTATCAGCAGGATATATGAGGATACTGATGTGTAATGTGCGGAGTAAATCGCTTAGGAAGAGGTGTTTCGGGATCCTGAAAGCCAGATAAGGATTCAAGCCCTGTATCCGATTCGTGTAATATATAGAAAAAATCGCTAAGGAAGAGGAGCTACGGAAACTCTGAAAGCCACTGAAAGAATACAACCACCTGCCTGATTTAAACCCCATTGTTACATCTCAAATATTAAGGTGGAATAAATCGCTAAGGAAAAGGTTCTTCGGAATCTCCAAAAGCCACGTAAAGAATATCTTATATCCGATTCCACCCCCACCGTGACGACATCCTAAATCACTTCCAGGTAAAATGCCCAGGTGTCGGAGCCAAACTATCAGCCATCGCCTCAACACCTGTCCATTACACCTGCTTTACGGCGACGAGGACACAAAGCTTTAACGAGGAGGGGGGGGGGTCTTCTTATTTATCGCCGTCGTTATAACTCCTGCGGGGACGGGTTGGGGAGGAAATAATTACCTGGCCGGGGCTCGTGTCATGACCCTCCTCGTCGCTGGGTTTTCGGGAAGGTGGATAGATTTTGCGGGGAGATTGAAAAGTGCAAGTCCCGCTCCGTGGAAAAATATTGCTGGTTCAAGGAAATGATTTTTTTTTTTTTTAATAGACTCAGGCACATTCTATTTTTATAAATTTTTTTATTGCTTATAGCCAGTGAGATGTATTTTTCAGCTTATTCTCGCCATTTCCAAACGATTTTTTTTTTTAAATTCCAGGATAGACGTTCCTAGGTAAGAGGGATGTTAAGCTGAATGTAACTAACAGGTGATATCGATAATTAATTAGAAAAAGCATCCTGGCACTGAAAGGGATAAGGGAGACTATTTTTACTCCTTCCATCACAAGACGTTTCCACAAAGCTGAATAAATCGTCTGGCGGTGTCTTAGTACGTCATGAAATTGGAGGGGTTTGGGGATGGAGTGGTGAAGGGTTTGAAGATGGAGTGGTGAAGGATTTGGAGTGGTGGAAGGTTTGGAGGTGGAGTGGTGGAGGCTTTGGAGTGGAAGGTTTGGAGATGGAGTGGTGGAGGGTCTGGAGATGTAGTGGTGGAGAGTTTGGAGATGGAGTGGTGGTGGGTATGGAGATGGAGTGGTGGAGGGTTTGGAGATGGAATGGTGGAGGGTCTGGAGATGGAGTGATGGAGGGTTTGGAGATGGAGTGGTGGAGATATGACGGACAGTCTCCCCACGAACCCACCAAGGCAGACGAGAAGTGAGAGATACTGGTGGTTCTCGTCTCGTGAGCTTGTGTGAAAAAGTTACTTATATATGCAAATATTGAGTTACATTTATTTTTATTTTGTTACTTTTTGCTTACCCTATTCTCTGAGAACTGGAGAGAGAATTGTGATTGTTTTGATGAGCAAGGAAACATGAAACTTGGGTAAGAAACTATCCAACCAGCCATGAACAGTTTTTGTGGAGTAATGTGGTAGTGTAGATGATGTAATACTGTGTTGTTTGGTGTACTGTGGTGTTGTGGTGTACTGTGATGGTGTGATGCTGTGGTGGTATGGTGGTGTTTTGTGATCTGTGAATACATGGTGTAACTGTGTTGTGATGGTGTGATGCTTTGGTGTTGTGTGGTAGATTGGTATTGTGGTGTGATGTGTGTTCGTGTGGTGTGGTGGTATTTTGTGATGGTGTGGCCCAGTGGTTTGGGACTGATGTTAGTGGTATGGTATTATGATGTGGCGTGGTGTGGTAGTATGGTGTGCTGGTATAGTGTGGTATGATGGTGTGGCATGATGGTGTGATGTGGTGTAGTCAGCGACCCCCTCCACCACCACCACCACGACCACCAGCACCAGAACCTGCCTGGGGGTCGTAAATAGTCGAGGAACTTCCAGTCTTGGTCGAGAGTCTATTTGGCCGGCAGGTCGTGACCGGCACCCGGGGTAATTGTGGGTCATTTATATGGCTAGGCTGGTGGCGGGAGGTGGTGCCAGGTCAAGGGTGGGGCGGCGGGGGTGAGAGGGAAGGTGGGAGAATGAGAGGAGTGAGAGATGAAGGGAGGGAGAGAGGTGGGGTGACAGGGAGGGAGGTGGGAGAATGAGAGAGGTGAGAGACAAAGCGAGAGAGAAAGGTGGGTAGCAGGGAAGGAAGAGGGAACATTAGAAGTTTGAGAGAAGAAGGGAGATAGGTGGTTAGGCAGAGAGAGTGCGGGGAAAGTGGGAAAATGAGAAAGGAAGGGGAGTTGAGGGATTGGAGAAGTCAGGTGTGTGAAAAGAGAGGGGAAATAAGAGAGTGGACGTGAAAACAGTAGAAAGAGAGTGAAAGAGTGGAGAAAGAGGAGAGATTTGGTGTGAGGGAGAGAGGCTGGAAATGGAAAAAGGATGGAAATGGAGAAAGGACTAGTGAGCATAAGTGGAGAGAGTTGAGAGGATGAGTGTCAGTGGGAGAGAAGAGGAGGAGAGTGGAGGGCAGGAGAGAGAAAGGGGGTAGATGTAAGAAAAGAGAGGGAGGTAGAGAAGGAGGTGAGAGAAGGAGGGAGGAAGGAGAGATCAAGAGGGGGAGAAAGCAGAGACCAGGAGGGTGGTAAGGAAGAAGAAAAGAGGGAGAGAGGGCGAAGCGGGTTGAGACTAAAAGGAGAGAGAGGGCGATTTCATGGCTTTGTCAGTTCTTCGTGTACTGGTCATTTTTCCTTTTCTGTTTCGCATCTTGCACTTAATGAGCATTTCTTTTTTTTTTTATGCTTTAACAATAGTCCAATCTTTAGTACCATCATAAACTATTCTTTTTGCATCCATTCACTCATTTCCATTTCCATTTTCGTGCATTTGCGATTTCATGTATATTTTCTCCCTCATTCATTCATATATATCTTCTTGTATGATCTTAAAATGTCCCTATCATACACCGTACAAATTATGGACAAAAAATTTATGATAGTAGTTTTAGGAGTTACCATTAAGAATTATAACTAGGTAGGACTTTATATTAATGAATGGATCTTTTTTTTTCCCACAGGTAAGGGTGTTATTTTTCGTATTTAAGCCATCGAGAGCACAGCAGAGTCCAGATATCATGTCACTGATGTCTTGCTTGATGTCTGTCGTGTGTGTGTGTGTGTGTGTGTGTGTGTGTGTGTGTGTGTGTGTGTGTGTGTGTGTGTGTGATAATACTTTAAATTTCTTGAGTGTCTAATGTGTCGCTTTTTGGGTAATTGTAAACTATCTGTATATTAAACTCATCTCTGTTGTGTGTGTGTGTGTGTGTGTGTGTGTGTGTGTGTGTGTGTGTGTGTGTGTGTGTGTGTACGTACTCTGCTGTGCTCTGCTGGCCTGGGAACACATACTGCACATGCATCCTCGTGCCTGGTGTGACCTTAGCTGAGAGAGGTGAGGTGAGTGTTTCTTCTCACTTTTAAAAGGATTATTATTATTATTATTATTATTATTATTATTATTATTATTGTTATCATCATTGTTGTTATTGTTATTGTTACTGCTATTACTTTTATTATTATTATATGCTTGTGATTGTGCTTTTATAATCATCTTAAGCAATTTTGTAATGTTTTTGCGTCTTTTATCATGACTCATGGTTGTGTTTTGTCGTTAAGCCAAAGTTTAATGTTCGTTCACTGTTGTGTATAATTTTAGTTCTGAACCCATGGCGTGGCTTTGCTTCTTGTTAAGTAATGCTTTGTTATTTGTTCCTGGATGGAATGAAAATATATTATTATTATTTATATTCTTTTTCAGTAATCAAAAACCGCATTATATTATTGTTCATGTTACTGCGTGCACAGTTTTTTTTTTTTTTTCAGTTTTATATTAACATCTTTGCACGGAGCAAGTTCACAGAATTTTTGCTTCCAGTCAGATTATAATGAGTGTAATAATCTTGGCTCTTCTACAATTAAACTTTTTCACCATGAGGAGGGAACTTTTATTGCTTTCTTACCGGTACCAGGCAACGTCGTTAAATATAGAAAAGAAAAAAACTAGTCATGGGGGAAGTGAGAAAAGGTTTATCCAACCACACTGGCTCGAAAAGCTCTCCTGATTTGGCTATAATCGTCTGGCAGTAGTATGACTATAATAAGAATAATAAGAACGTAAGAATTTGGATGCACAGGCAACTTCAAAACATCGTCTAGCCCGAGAGAAAATAAGAGAAAATAAAAGTAATTGTCATGAAGGGGTTAGACTAGAATTTGGACCCTGAAGAATCTCTGAAATATATGACGTACGGAAAATAATCGTTGACATTACATTATATATCGTACGGAGAATATAGTATTTGCATTTACAGTATACTATAAATCGTCCAAAAAATAAAAATAATCGCTTACTTTACGTTATATATCATTCAAGAAAAAAAGGTAGATTTTGCACCACATATCGTAAAAAAAAAATAGTTCAACAATTTTACTAACTTTTCCAGCCCCTGTGAGGCACGTGTCCAACCTGACCCCGACAGTACCTCGTTTTGGCTATTTCGTCATGTTTTTATATAATTTTTCTGCATTAATGACAAGCTTGGGAAGGGTAGTCATGATTGTGAATAGTTGTATAAGTCACGAGTGATAAGATTTTGCATGCAGTAAACTGGTAGGTAGATAGAAAAGCTCGATAGACTGATAGACGTAGACAGGTACCCGGTCGAGAGATACTTACAGATCTAAAGAGCATTTTTGGAGATCAGTGGCAATTAAAATTACGAATGATAAAATTGTGAAAGCAGTAAACACACAGACGGATTGAAACAGAGTCAAGGGAGAAACCTATAGATGAATAGATCGAAAATGGTTAATGGAAGGGTAGGTAAATATGAATGTAGGTAAACAGATAGGAAATCTGAAAATATAAACAAACAGATATACAGGCGGATAGATACACAAGGATAGATGTCGTTCAATGAGTATTCTGATAAAAAAAAAAAAAGTACCAACGATAGCAAGATTGTTACATAAAAAGAGGCTTTCCACCGCCTTAGTATACATCAGTAGGCTAGGTAAAAACATAAAGAAAAACAGGTGGATAGTCAGAGGTAACTAGCTCCCTTACCCCCCCCTCAAAAAAAAAAAAAAAAAAAAGATATGGAAAAGGAAATGGCAGTGGAATCAGCGCCTGTTATTAGTTCAGCTTCCATCGGTAAAATCCTTAGAACACTTTCCTAATGTATTTTGGTTTGTCGATGGCCTTAAAAATGAGACTCTAAAATCCTTGGCCATGTCCTTGCGTCGCGAAGGCACTCACAAGTATCAGGAGAGTAACGTTAAAGGCGGTGGGTCTTGGTGCAGTCTTGGTGGACGTGGGGGATGGTGAGGGGGAGGGTAGAGCGGGGTGGAAGAGAGAGGAGGCAGGGGATCGTGAGGGAGTGGGAGAGGGGTCAGGGAGGAGTGAGATGGTGAGAGAGAAATGGGAATGGGCTAGGGACTGGGAAGAGGGGGAAGGAAAGCGGAAGGTGGAATGGGGAGAGAGAGAGAATGTGGTGGAGGGTGAGAATGTAAGTGAGGGGTAAGTGATGGGGGAGAGTGAGAATGGAGTAGGGGAAAGATGGTCATGGAGAGAGGGTGAGTGAAGTGGAAAGTGAGAATGAGGGTGTTAGTTATGGTGAAGTGGGAGAGGATGAGGATAGTGTAGGAAAAGATGAAGGCGAAGTAGGAGAGACGGGGAGCGAGAGTGAGGGGGGTATAGGTGAGTGTGGAGTGGTGGATGAGTGGGTGAGAGTGAGAGAGGTGTATAGGTGAGTGTGGAGTGGTGGTTGAGTGGCTGAGGGTGAGAGAGGTGGCTGTACATGTCACAGCAGCCCTCACATCAGGCCACATCCCTGCCACTGTCCGAGGAGGCGCCAGGGTAAACAAAGCGTCTCATCTTCATACAGAGACGTTTATCGTTAGCATTTTTTCTCCAGGTCGGGGGCATCATGGGCGAGTGACGGCGCCATCAGCAGAAGGGAGGAGTGGGGGAGATACGGGGCTGGGGGGAGGGGAGAGGGAGCAAGAGAGAGGGGAGAGATAGGGAGACAAGGGGACGAGAGAGAGAGAGAGGGAAGATAGGCGGCGAGAGATTTTGAGATGGAGTAGAGGTACAGGAGACAGGGGTCTGAGGAGGATGGGAGAGACAGGGGCAAAAGAGAGGGGAGAGATAGAAGGCGGAGGAAAGAAAGCTAGTGGACAAGAGAAGGGGAGGCGGCTGAGCTCGAATATGGGAGAAGATGGGGGATAGAGGGAGAAAAGAGGAGGCGAGACAAGAGAGGAGATGGGTTGGCGGTGCAGGGTGAAGGGTCAGGGCGGATGGCAGGACAGTTTCAGGGCTGTTTTTATTGCTGCGTCGCCAACAAACAAGTTCATGGTTTCTTACTCCGTGAATCCAGGAAGGAGGATGGTTAGGTATTCTGAATAATGATTGAGTGTGAACATATAAATGTCTGCATACGTAAGGGAGCCATCCACAGTAGCCACGTATAGAATACACAGATTTATATATGATGTGTATGTATAATTCAGATGTTAGGATGAATAAGCTTCCCTAGAATTTTTGTATGGATCGTATTGTCCTCTCACTATCATTACGTTTGCTGATATAATTGTCACTCCGTACTAGAGTAACCTATAATTCATTCGCTTTGTCATGGCGGAGAGTTTCATTCTTCCGCAGTCTGTTTCCCATAACTTAGTGCCGGAATAAGACGATACTACAGCCCTGCATCTTTTCCACATCACTTCTTCGTGACCAGCACCACACTCTAGTCTTACTCTCTTGCTAGAGCTAAGAATTCAAGATGGGGGGATGATAATTTTCCACAAAACATAAGTGAACAGACTATAGATAAATATAATAAACCATGTACCGTGTGAGCTTAGAACTTTTAGGGAACTTTTTCCCACACCCCATTAGAAAACTCCCAGAGCGTCCATCTCAGAGACAAGAAAACTGCCGTAGAAAACTAATGATCCCGCCAAAGTCCTTCTCATTTGCAAGAAAGGAACATATGTTTCGGGGGGCAAATAACACTGTCAAGTTTTGTCCTCTGTACTCACGAGTGTCCAACAAGGGCGGCCATGTTTTTTTGGACGAGAGAGAGAGAGAGAGAGAGAGAGAGAGAGAGAGAGAGAGAGGGCCTTATGTGATGGAGTAGGGAGACAAGTCTGTGTTGATGGATGTGGCAGTAAAGTGACGATGGTGACGGTGATAGCAATTAAATTGATAATTAGGTCATTATAACGACTGTAGGAATGGTAGTGGTGTAAGTAGTGGTGGTCCTGGTAGTGGCATCGTTGGTGGTAGTGCTAGTTAAGTTAGTAAAAACGGTGTAAGTGGTGGTAGTGGTACTGATGTTGGTAGTGATGCTGGTGTCAGTGATGGTAATGAAGTTTAACGAGTGAAACAAGGAATGGTTGCGCTTTTGATGTCTGAATTGGTTATTGGTACTGGTGGTAGAGGTGATGTCACTGATGTTACTAGTGGCACATGATATCACTGACCGAGGCGACTGTTGTCTTTAGTGATGGCTGTGTGAATGAATGTAGTAGTTCTGATGATGCTGTTGACTTCAGTAGTGGTGGTGGCAATTGTGTGGAGCAGTAATGTTGATAGTCGTGGTAGTGTCAGTGGTGGTGGTAGTAGCGGTGTCAGTGGTGGTGGTAGTAGCGGTGTCAGTGGTGGTGGTAGTAGCGGTGTCAGTGGTGGTGGTAGTAGCGGTGTCAGTGGTGGTGGTAGTAGTGGTGTCAGTGGTGGTGGTAGTAGTGGTGTCAGTGGTGGTGGTAGTAGCGGTGTCAGTGGTGGTGGTAGTAGTGGTGTCAGTGGCGTGGACCGATAGTGGTAGGTTGGGGGACGGTCGTG